>NW_027469957.1:0-50909 GCF_051020765.1 Lasioglossum baleicum | reverse complement strand
GCAAATGCACTGATCTAGCACGCGAAACAGCGATTCCGCACAGAAATACACTTCTGAAACGAAGAATCGTCGAATCTGACATAACGTCGAATAAATCGTGATCGTGCTTGCCGTGTCGGAGTTTCTATTCCAATTTGGCATACTTGCCTGCAAATGCACTGATCTAGCGCGCGAAACAGCGATTCCGCACAGAAATACACTTCTGAAACGAAGAATCGTCGAATCTGACATAAGCTCGAATAAATCGTGATCGTGATTGCCGGTCGGAGTTTCTATTCCAATTTGCCATACTTGCATGCAAATGCACTGATCTAGCGCGCGAAACAGCGATTCCGCACAGAAATACACTTCTGAAACGAAGAATCGTCGAATCTGACATAAGCTCGAATAAATCGTGATCGTGTTTGTGCGGATCGGAGTTTCAGTGCCAATTTGGAATGTTTGCATGCAAATGCACTGATCTAACATGCGAAACAGCGATTCCGCACAGAAATACACTTCTGAAACGAAGATTCGTCGAATCTGACATAGGCTCGAATAAATTGTGATCGTGCTTGCCTGGTCGGAGTTTCTGTCCAATTTCGCATATTTGCATGCAAATGCACTGATCTAGCACGCGAAACAGCGATTCCGCACAGAAATACACTTCTGAAACGAAGAATCGTCGAATCTGACATAAGCTCGAATAAATCGTGATCGTGCCTGCCGAATCGGAGTTTCCGTGCCAATTTCGCATATCTGCATACAAATGCACTGATCTAGCACGCGAAACAGCGATTCCGCACAGAAATACACTTCTGAAACAAAGAATCGTCGAATCTGACATAGCTCGAATAAATTGTGATCGTGCTTGCCGGGTCGGAGTTTCTATTAAAAATTTCGCATACTTGCATGCAAATGCACTGATATAGCACGCGAAACAGCGATTCCGCACAGAAATACACTTCTGAAACGAAGAATCGTCGAATCTGACATAAGCTCGAATAAATCGTGATCGTGCTTGCCGAATCGGAGTTCCCGTGCCAATTTCGCATATCTGCATACAAATGCACTGATCTAGCACGCGAAACAGCGATTCCGCACAGAAATACACCTTCTGAAACAAAGAATCGTCGAATCTGACATAAGCTCGAATAAATCGTGATCGTGCTTGCCGGGTCGGAGTTTCTATTCCAATTTGGCATACTTGCTTGCAAATGCACTGATCTACTACGCGAAACAGCGATTCCGCACAGAAATACACTTCTGAAACGAAGAATGTCGAAACTGACATAGGCTCGAATAAATTGTGATCGTGCTTGCCGGGACGGAGTTTCTATTAAAATTTCGCATACTTGCATGCAAATGCACTGATATAGCAAGCGAAACAGCGATTCCGCACAGAAATACACTTCTGAAACGAAGAATCGTCGAATCTGACATAAGCTCGAATAAATTGTGATCGTGCTTGCCGGGTCGGAGTTTCTATTAAAATTTCGCATACTTGCATGCAAATGCACTGATATAACACGCGAAACAGCGATCCGCACAGAAATACACTTCTGAAACGAAGAATCGTCGAATCTGACATAAGCTCGAATAAATCGTGATCGTGCTTGCCGAATCGGAGTTTCCGTGCCAATTTCGCAAATCTGCATACAAATGCACTGATCTAGCACGCGAAACAGCGATTCCGCACAGAAATACACTTCCGAAACAAAGAATCGTCGAATCTGAAATAAGCTCGAATAAATCGTGATCGTGCTTGCCGGGACGGAGTTTCTATTCCAATTTGGCATACTTGCTTGCAAATGCACTGATCTACTACCCGAAACAGCGATTCCGCACAGAAATACACTTCTGAAACAAAGAATCGTCGAATCTGACATAAGCTCGAATAAATCGTGATCGTGCTTGCCGGGTCGGAGTTTCTATTCCAATTTGGCATACTTGCTTGCAAATGCACTGATCTACTACGCGAAACAGCGATTCCGCACAGAAATCATTTGTGAAACGAATAATTGTCGAATCTGACATGAGCTCGAATAAATCGTGATCGTCCTTGCCGAATCGGAGTTTTCGTGCCAATTTCGCATATTTGCATGCAAATGCACTGATATAGCACGCGAAACAGCGATTCCGCACAGAAATATACTTCTGAAACGAAGAATCGTCGAATCTGACATAAGCTCGAAATAAATCGTGATCGTGCTTGCCGAATCGGAGTTTCCGTGCCAATTTCGCAAATCTGCATACAAATGCACTGATCTAGCACGCGAAACAGCGATTCCGCACAGAAATACACTTCTGAAACAAAGAATCGTCGAATCTGACATAAGCTCGAATAATCGTGATCGTGCTTGCCGAATCGGAGTTTCCGTGCCAATTTCGCAAATCTGCATACAAATGCACTGATCTAGCACGCGAAACAGCGATTCCGCACAGAAATACACTTCTGAAACAAAGAATCGTCGAATCTGACATAAGCTCGAATAAATCGTGATCGTGCTTGCCGGTCGGAGTTTCTATTCCAATTTGGCATACTTGCTTGCAAATGCACTGATCTACTACGCGGAACAGCGATTCCGCAGAGAAATTCATTTGTGAAACGAATAATTGTCGAATCTGACATGAGCTCGAATAAATCGTGATCGTCCTTGCCGAATCGGAGTTTTCGTGCCAATTTCGCATATTTGCATGCAAATGCACTGATATAGCACGCGAAACAGCGATTCCGCACAGAAATACACTTCTGAAACGAAGAATCGTCGAATCTGACATAAGCTCGAATAAATCATGATCGTGCTTGCCGAATCGGAGTTTCCGTGCCAATTTCGCATATCTGCATACAAATGCACTGATCTAGCACGCGAAACAGCGATTCCGCACAGAAATACACTTCTGAAACAAAGCATCGTCGAATCTGACATAAGCTCGAATAAATCGTGATCGTGATTGCCGGTCGGAGTTTCTATTCCAATTTGTCATACTTGCATGCAAATGCACTGATCTAGCGCGCGAAACAGCGATTCCGCACAGAAATTCATTTGTGAAACGAATAATTGTCGAATCTGACATGAGCTCGAATAATCGTGATCGTCCTTGCCGAATCGGAGTTTCGTGCCAATTTCGCATATTTGCATGCAAATGCACTGATATAGCACGCGAAACAGCGATTCCGCACAGAAATATACTTCTGAAACGAAGAATCGTCGAATCTGACATAAGCTCGAATAAATCGTGATCGTGCTTGCCGAATCGGAGTTTCCGTGCCAATTTCGCAAATCTGCATACAAATGCACTGATCTAGCACGCGAAACAGCGATTCCGCACAGAAATACACTTCTGAAACAAAGAATCGTCGAATCTGACATAAGCTCGAATAAATCGTGATCGTGCTTGCCGAATCGGAGTTTCCGTGCCAATTTCGCAAATCTGCATACAAATGCACTGATCTAGCACGCGAAACAGCGATTCCGCACAGAAATACACTTCTGAAACAAAGAATCGTCGAATCTGACATAAGCTCGAATAAATCGTGATCGTGCTTGCCGGTCGGAGTTTCTATTCCAATTTGGCATACTTGCTTGCAAATGCACTGATCTACTACGCGGAACAGCGATTCCGCACAGAAATTCATTTGTGAAACGAATAATTGTCGAATCTGACATGAGCTCGAATAAATCGTGATCGTCCTTGCCGAATCGGAGTTTTCGTGCCAATTTCGCATATTTGCATGCAAATGCACTGATATAGCACGCGAAACAGCGATTCCGCACAGAAATACACTTCTGAAACGAAGAATCGTCGAATCTGACATAAGCTCGAATAAATCATGATCGTGCTTGCCGAATCGGAGTTTCCGTGCCAATTTCGCATATCTGCATACAAATGCACTGATCTAGCACGCGAAACAGCGATTCCGCACAGAAATACACTTCTGAAACAAAGCATCGTCGAATCTGACATAAGCTCGAATAAATCGTGATCGTGATTGCCGGTCGGAGTTTCTATTCCAATTTGTCATACTTGCATGCAAATGCACTGATCTAGCGCGCGAAACAGCGATTCCGCACAGAAATTCATTTGTGAAACAAATAATCGTCGAATCTGACATAAGCTCGAATAAATCGTGATCGTGCTTGCCGAATCGGAGTTTTCGTGCCAATTTCGCATATTTGCATGCAAATGCACTGATCTAGCGCGCGAAACAGCGATTCCGCACAGAAATACACTTCTCAAACGAAGAATCGTCGAATCTGACATAAGCTCGAATAAATCGTGATCGAGCTTGCCGGGTCGGAGTTTCTACTAAAATTTCGCATATCTGCATACAAATGCACTGATATAGCACGAGAAACAGCGATTCCGCACATAAATACACTTCTGAAACGAAGAATCGTCGAATCTGACATAAGCTCGAATAAATCGCGATCGTGCTTGCCGGGTCGGAGTTTCTATTAAAATTTCGCATATCTGCATACAAATGCACTGATCTAGCACGCGAAACAGCGATCCGCACAGAAATACACTTCTGAAACGAAGAATCGTCGAATCTGACATAACGTCGAATAAATCGTGACCGTGCTTGCCAAATCGGCGTTTCCGTGCCAATTTCGCATATCTGCATACAAATGCACTGATCTAGCACGCGAAACAGCGATTCCGCACCGAAATACACTTCTGAAACGAAGAATCGTCGAATCTGACTTAAGCTCGAATAAATCGTGATCGTGATTGCCGGTCGGAGTTTCTATTCCAATTTGTCATACTTGCATGCAAATGCACTGATCTAGCAAGCGAAACAGCGATTCCGCACAGAAATACACTTCTGAAACGAAGAATGTCGAAACTGACATAAGCTCGAATAAATTGTAATCGTGCTTGCCGGCTCGGAGTTTCTATTAAAATTTCGCATACTTGCATGCAAATGCACTGATATAGCACGCGAAACAGCGATTCCGCACAGAAATACACTTCTGAAACGAAGAATCGTCGAATCTGACATAAGCTCGAATAAATCGTGATCGTGCTTGCCGAATCGGAGTTTCCGTGCCAATTTCGCAAATCTGCATACAAATGCACTGATCTAGCACGCGAAACGGCGATACCGCACAGAAATACACTTCTGAAACAAAGAATCGTCGAATCTGACATAAGCTCGAATAAATCGTGATCGTGGTTGCCGGGTCGAGTTTCTATTCCAATTTGGCATACTTGCTTGCAAATGCACTGATCTACTACGCGGAACAGCGATTCCGCACAGAAATTCATTTGTGAAACGAATAATTGTCGAATCTGACATGAGCTCGAATAAATCGTGATCGTCCTTGCCGAATCGGAGTTTTCGTGCCAATTTCGCATATTTGCATGCAAATGCACTGATATAGCACGCTAAACAGCGATTCCGCACAGAAATACACTTCTGAAACGAGAATCGTCGAATCTGACATAAGCCCGAATAAATCATGATCGTGCTTGCCGAATCGGAGTTTCCGTGCCAATTTCGCATATCTGCATACAAATGCACTGATCTAACACGCGAAACAGCGATTCCGCACAGAAATACACTTCTGAAACAAAGAATCGTCGAATCTGACATAAGCTCGAATAAATCGTGATCGTGCTTGCCGGGTCGGAGTTTCTATTCCAATTTGGCATACTTGCTTGCAAATGCACTGATCTACTACGCGAAACAGCGATTCCGCACAGAAATTCATTTGTGAAACGAATAATTGTCGAAGCTGACATAAGCTCGAATAAATCGTGATCGTGCTTGCCGAATCGGAGTTTTCGTGCCAATTTCGCATATTTGCATGCAAATGCACTGATCTAGCCCGCGAAACAGCAATTCCGCACTGAAATACACTCCTGAAACGAAGAATCGTCGAATCTGACATAGGCTCCAATAAATTGTGATCGTGCTTGCCTGGTCGGAGTTCTGTCCAATTTCGCATATTTGCATGCAAATGCACTGATATAGCACGCGAAACAGCGATTCCGCACAGAAATACACTTCTGAAACGAAGAATGTCGAAACTGACATAGGCTCGAATAAATTGTGATCGTGCTTGCCGGGTCGGAGTTTCTATTAAAATTTCGCATACTTGCATGCAAATGCACTGATATAGCAAGCGAAACAGCGATTCCGCACAGAAATACACTTCTGAAACGAAGAATCGTCGAATCTGACATAAGCTCGAATAAATTGTGATCGTGCTTGCCGAATCGGAGTTTCCGTGCCAATTTCGCATATTGAATACAAATGCACTGATCTAGCTCGCTAAACAGCGATTCCGCACAGAAATTCATTTGTGAAACAAATAATCGTCGAATCTGACATAAGCTCGAATAAATCGTGATCGTGCTTGCCGAATCGGAGTTTTCGTGCCAATTTCGTATATTTGCATGCAAATGCACTGATCTAGCGCGCGAAACAGCGATTCCGCACAGAAACACACTTCTCAAACGAAGAATCGTCGAATCTGACATAATCTCGAATAAATCGTGGTCGTGCTTGCCGAATCGGAGTTTCCGTGCCAATTTCGCATATTTGAATACAATGCACTGATCTAGCACGCTAAACAGCGATTCCGTACAGAAATTCATTTGTGAAACGAATAATCGTCGAATCTGACATAGGCTCGAATAAATTGTGATCGTGCTTGCCGGGTCGGAGTTTCAATTCCAATTTCACATACTTGCATGCAAATGCACTGATATAGCACGCGAAACAGCGATTCCGCACAGTAATACACTTCTGAAACGAAGAATCGTCGAATCTGACATAAGCTCGAATAATCGTGGTCGTGCTTGCCGAATCGAGTTTCCGTACCAATTTCGCATATTTGCATACAAATGCACTGATCTAGCACGCTAAACAGCGATTCCGTACAGAAATTCATTTGTGAAACGAATAATCGTCGAATCTGACATAAGCTCGAATAAACCATGATCGTGCTTGCCAAATCGGAGATTTCGTGCCAATTTCGCATATTTGCATGCAAATGCACTGATCTAGCGCGCGAAACAGCGATTCCGCACAGAAATACACTTCTGAAACGAAGAATCGTCGAATCTGACATAAGCTCGAATAAATCGTGATCGTGCTTGCCGGGTCGGAGTTTCTACTAAAATTTCGCATATCTGCATACAAATGCACTGATATAGCACGAGAAACAGCGATTCCGCACATAAATACACTTCTGAAACGAAGAATCGTCGAATCTGACATAAGCTCGAATAAATCGCGATCGTGCTTGCCGGGTCGGAGTTTCTATTAAAATTTCGCATATCTGCATACAAATGCACTGATCTATCACGCGAAACAGCGATTCCGCACAGAAATACACTTCTGAAACGAAGAATCGTCGAATCTGACATAACGTCGAATAAATCGTGACCGTGCTTGCCAAATCGGCGTTTCCGTGCCAATTTCGCATATCTGCATACAAATGCACTGATCTAGCACGCGAAACAGCGATTCCGCACCGAAATACACTTCTGAAACGAAGAATGTCGAAACTGACATAGGCTCGAATAAATTGTGATCGTGCTTGCCGGGTCGGAGTTTCTATTAAAATTTCGCATACTTGCTTGCAAATGCACTGATCTACTACGCGGAACAGCGATTCCGCACAGAAATTCATTTGTGAAACGAATAATTGTCGAATCTGACATGAGCTCGAATAAATCGTGATCGTCCTTGCCGAATCGGAGTTTTCGTGCCAATTTCGCATATTTGCATGCAAATGCACTGATATAGCACGCGAAACAGCGATTCCGCACAGAAATACACTTCTGAAACGAAGAATCGTCGAATCTGACATAAGCTCGAATAAATCATGATCGTGCTTGCCGAATCGGAGTTTCCGTGCCAATTTCGCATATCTGCATACAAATGCACTGATCTAGCACGCGAAACAGCGATTCCGCACAGAAATACACTTCTGAAACAAAGCATCGTCGAATCTGACATAAGCTCGAATAAATCGTGGTCGTGATTGCCGGTCGGAGTTTCTATTCCAATTTGTCATACTTGCATGCAAATGCACTGATCTAGCGCGCGAAACAGCGATTCCGCACAGAAATTCATTTGTGAAACAAATAATCGTCGAATCTGACATAAGCTCGAATAAATCGTGATCGTGCTTGCCGAATCGGAGTTTTCGTGCCAATTTCGCATATTTGCATGCAAATGCACTGATCTAGCGCGCGAAACAGCGATTCCGCACAGAAATACACTTCTCAAACGAAGAATCGTCGAATCTGACATAATCTCGAATAAATCGTGGTCGTGCTTGCCGAATCGGAGTTTCCGTGCCAATTTCGCATATTTGAATACAAATGCACTGATCTAGCTCGCTAAACAGCGATTCCGCACAGAAATTCATTTGTGAAACAAATAATCGTCGAATCTGACATAAGCTCGAATAAATCGTGATCGTGCTTGCCGAATCGGAGTTTTCGTGCCAATTTCGTATATTTGCATGCAAATGCACTGATCTAGCGCGCGAAACAGCGATTCCGCACAGAAATACACTTCTCAAACGAAGAATCGTCGAATCTGACATAATCTCGAATAAATCGTGGTCGTGCTTGCCGAATCGGAGTTTCCGTGCCAATTTCGCATATTTGAATACAAATGCACTGATCTAGCACGCTAAACAGCGATTCCGTACAGAAATTCATTTGTGAAACGAATAATCGTCGAATCTGACATAGGCTCGAATAAATTGTGATCGTGCTTGCCGGGTCGGAGTTTCAATTCCAATTTCACATACTTGCATGCAAATGCACTGATATAGCACGCGAAACAGCGATACCGCACAGTAATACACTTCTGAAACGAAGAATCGTCGAATCTGACATAAGCTCGAATAAATCGTGGTCGTGCTAGCCGAATCGGAGTTTCCGTACCAATTTCGCATATTTGCATACAAATGCACTGATCTAGCACGCTAAACAGCGATTCCGTACAGAAATTCATTTGTGAAACGAATAATCGTCGAATCTGACATAAGCTCGAATAAACCATGATCGTGCTTGCCAAATCGGAGATTTCGTGCCAATTTCGCATATTTGCATGCAAATGCACTGATCTAGCGCGCGAAACAGCGATTCCGCACAGAAATACACTTCTGAAACGAAGAATCGTCGAATCTGACATAAGCTCGAATAAATCGTGATCGTGCTTGCCGGGTCGGAGTTTCTACTAAAATTTCGCATATCTGCATACAAATGCACTGATATAGCACGAGAAACAGCGATTCCGCACATAAATACACTTCTGAAACGAAGAATCGTCGAATCTGACATAAGCTCGAATAAATCGCGATCGTGCTTGCCGGGTCGGAGTTTCTATTAAAATTTCGCATATCTGCATACAAATGCACTGATCTATCACGCGAAACAGCGATTCCGCACAGAAATACACTTCTGAAACGAAGAATCGTCGAATCTGACATAACGTCGAATAAATCGTGACCGTGCTTGCCAAATCGGCGTTTCCGTGCCAATTTCGCATATCTGCATACAAATGCACTGATCTAGCACGCGAAACAGCGATTCCGCACCGAAATACACTTCTGAAACGAAGAATGTCGAAACTGACATAGGCTCGAATAAATTGTGATCGTGCTTGCCGGGTCGGAGTTTCTATTAAAATTTCGCATACTTGCATGCAAATGCACTGATATAGCAAGCGAAACAGCGATTCCGCACAGAAATACACTTCTGAAACGAAGAATCGTCGAATCTGACATAAGCTCGAATAAATTGTGATCGTGCTTGCCGAATCGGAGTTTCCGTGCCAATTTCGCATATTTGAATACAAATGCACTGATCTAGCTCGCTAAACAGCGATTCCGCACAGAAATTCATTTGTGAAACAAATAATCGTCGAATCTGACATAAGCTCGAATAAATCGTGATCGTGCTTGCCGAATCGGAGTTTTCGTGCCAATTTCGTATATTTGCATGCAAATGCACTGATCTAGCGCGCGAAACAGCGATTCCGCACAGAAATACACTTCTCAAACGAAGAATCGTCGAATCTGACATAATCTCGAATAAATCGTGGTCGTGCTTGCCGAATCGGAGTTTCCGTGCCAATTTCGCATATTTGAATACAAATGCACTGATCTAGCACGCTAAACAGCGATTCCGTACAGAAATTCATTTGTGAAACGAATAATCGTCGAATCTGACATAAGCTCGAATAAATTGTGATCGTGCTTGCCGGGTCGGAGTTTCAATTCCAATTTCACATACTTGCATGCAAATGCACTGATATAGCACGCGAAACAGCGATTCCGCACAGTAATACACTTCTGAAACGAAGAATCATCGAATCTGACATAAGCTCGAATAAATCGTGGTCGTGCTTGCCGAATCGGAGTTTCCGTACCAATTTCGCATATTTGCATACAAATGCACTGATCTAGCACGCTAAACAGCGATTCCGTACAGAAATTCATTTGTGAAACGAATAATCGTCGAATCTGACATAAGCTCGAATAAACCATGATCGTGCTTGCCAAATCGGAGATTTCGTGCCAATTTCGCATATTTGCATGCAAATGCACTGATCTAGCGCGCGAAACAGCGATTCCGCACAGAAATACACTTCTGAAACGAAGAATCGTCGAATCTGACATAAGCTCGAATAAATCGTGATCGTGCTTGCCGGGTCGGAGTTTCTACTAAAATTTCGCATATCTGCATACAAATGCACTGATATAGCACGAGAAACAGCGATTCCGCACATAAATACACTTCTGAAACGAAGAATCGTCGAATCTGACATAAGCTCGAATAAATCGCGATCGTGCTTGCCGGGTCGGAGTTTCTATTAAAATTTCGCATATCTGCATACAAATGCACTGATCTATCACGCGAAACAGCGATTCTGCACAGAAATACACTTCTGAAACGAAGAATCGTCGAATCTGACATAACGTCGAATAAATCGTGACCGTGCTTGCCAAATCGGCGTTTCCGTGCCAATTTCGCATATCTGCATACAAATGCACTGATCTAGCACGCGAAACAGCGATTCCGCACCGAAATACACTTCTGAAACGAAGAATCGTCGAATCTGACATAAGCTCGAATAAATCATGATCGTGCTTGCCGAATCGGAGTTTCCGTGCCAATTTCGCATATCTGCATACAAATGCACTGATCTAGCACGCGAAACAGCGATTCCGCACAGAAATACACTTCTGAAACAAAGCATCGTCGAATCTGACATAAGCTCGAATAAATTGTGATCGTGCTTGCCGAATCGGAGTTTCCGTGCCAATTTCGCATATTTGAATACAAATGCACTGATCTAGCTCGCTAAACAGCGATTCCGCACAGAAATTCATTTGTGAAACAAATAATCGTCGAATCTGACATAAGCTCGAATAAATCGTGATCGTGCTTGCCGAATCGGAGTTTTCGTGCCAATTTCGTATATTTGCATGCAAATGCACTGATCTAGCGCGCGAAACAGCGATTCCGCACAGAAATACACTTCTCAAACGAAGAATCGTCGAATCTGACATAATCTCGAATAAATCGTGGTCGTGCTTGCCGAATCGGAGTTTCCGTGCCAATTTCGCATATTTGAATACAAATGCACTGATCTAGCACGCTAAACAGCGATTCCGTACAGAAATTCATTTGTGAAACGAATAATCGTCGAATCTGACATAGGCTCGAATAAATTGTGATCGTGCTTGCCGGGTCGGAGTTTCAATTCCAATTTCACATACTTGCATGCAAATGCACTGATATAGCACGCGAAACAGCGATTCCGCACAGTAATACACTTCTGAAACGAAGAATCGTCGAATCTGACATAAGCTCGAATAAATCGTGGTCGTGCTTGCCGAATCGGAGTTTCCGTACCAATTTCGCATATTTGCATACAAATGCACTGATCTAGCACGCTAAACAGCGATTCCGTACAGAAATTCATTTGTGAAACGAATAATCGTCGAATCTGACATAAGCTCGAATAAACCATGATCGTGCTTGCCAAATCGGAGATTTCGTGCCAATTTCGCATATTTGCATGCAAATGCACTGATCTAGCGCGCGAAACAGCGATTCCGCACAGAAATACACTTCTGAAACGAAGAATCGTCGAATCTGACATAAGCTCGAATAAATCGTGATCGTGCTTGCCGGGTCGGAGTTTCTACTAAAATTTCGCATATCTGCATACAAATGCACTGATATAGCACGAGAAACAGCGATTCCGCACATAAATACACTTCTGAAACGAAGAATCGTCGAATCTGACATAAGCTCGAATAAATCGCGATCGTGCTTGCCGGGTCGGAGTTTCTATTAAAATTTCGCATATCTGCATACAAATGCACTGATCTATCACGCGAAACAGCGATTCCGCACAGAAATACACTTCTGAAACGAAGAATCGTCGAATCTGACATAACGTCGAATAAATCGTGACCGTGCTTGCCAAATCGGCGTTTCCGTGCCAATTTCGCATATCTGCATACAAATGCACTGATCTAGCACGCGAAACAGCGATTCCGCACCGAAATACACTTCTGAAACGAAGAATCGTCGAATCTGACTTAAGCTCGAATAAATCGTGATCGTGATTGCCGGTCGGAGTTTCTATTCCAATTTGTCATACTTGCATGCAAATGCACTGATCTAGCAAGCGAAACAGCGATTCCGCACAGAAATACACTTCTGAAACGAAGAATGTCGAAACTGACATAAGCTCGAATAAATTGTAATCGTGCTTGCCGGCTCGGAGTTTCTATTAAAATTTCGCATACTTGCATGCAAATGCACTGATATAGCACGCGAAACAGCGATTCCGCACAGAAATACACTTCTGAAACGAAGAATCGTCGAATCTGACATAAGCTCGAATAAATCGTGATCGTGCTTGCCGAATCGGAGTTTCCGTGCCAATTTCGCAAGTCTGCATACAAATGCACTGATCTAGCACGCGAAACAGCGATTCCGCACAGAAATACACTTCTGAAACAAAGAATCGTCGAATCTGACATAAGCTCGAATAAATCGTGATCGTGCTTGCCGGGTCGGAGTTTCTATTCCAATTTGGCATACTTGCTTGCAAATGCACTGATCTACTACGCGGAACAGCGATTCCGCACAGAAATTCATTTGTGAAACGAATAATTGTCGAATCTGACATGAGCTCGAATAAATCGTGATCGTCCTTGCCGAATCGGAGTTTTCGTGCCAATTTCGCATATTTGCATGCAAATGCACTGATATAGCACGCGAAACAGCGATTCCGCACAGAAATACACTTCTGAAACGAAGAATCGTCGAATCTGACATAAGCTCGAATAAATCATGATCGTGCTTGCCGAATCGGAGTTTCCGTGCCAATTTCGCATATCTGCATACAAATGCACTGATCTAGCACGCGAAACAGCGATTCCGCACAGAAATACACTTCTGAAACAAAGCATCGTCGAATCTGACATAAGCTCGAATAAATCGTGGTCGTGATTGCCGGTCGGAGTTTCTATTCCAATTTGTCATACTTGCATGCAAATGCACTGATCTAGCGCGCGAAACAGCGATTCCGCACAGAAATTCATTTGTGAAACAAATAATCGTCGAATCTGACATAAGCTCGAATAAATCGTGATCGTGCTTGCCGAATCGGAGTTTTCGTGCCAATTTCGCATATTTGCATGCAAATGCACTGATCTAGCGCGCGAAACAGCGATTCCGCACAGAAATACACTTCTCAAACGAAGAATCGTCGAATCTGACATAATCTCGAATAAATCGTGGTCGTGCTTGCCGAATCGGAGTTTCCGTGCCAATTTCGCATATTTGAATACAAATGCACTGATCTAGCTCGCTAAACAGCGATTCCGCACAGAAATTCATTTGTGAAACAAATAATCGTCGAATCTGACATAAGCTCGAATAAATCGTGATCGTGCTTGCCGAATCGGAGTTTTCGTGCCAATTTCGTATATTTGCATGCAAATGCACTGATCTAGCGCGCGAAACAGCGATTCCGCACAGAAATACACTTCTCAAACGAAGAATCGTCGAATCTGACATAATCTCGAATAAATCGTGGTCGTGCTTGCCGAATCGGAGTTTCCGTGCCAATTTCGCATATTTGAATACAAATGCACTGATCTAGCACGCTAAACAGCGATTCCGTACAGAAATTCATTTGTGAAACGAATAATCGTCGAATCTGACATAGGCTCGAATAAATTGTGATCGTGCTTGCCGGGTCGGAGTTTCAATTCCAATTTCACATACTTGCATGCAAATGCACTGATATAGCACGCGAAACAGCGATACCGCACAGTAATACACTTCTGAAACGAAGAATCGTCGAATCTGACATAAGCTCGAATAAATCGTGGTCGTGCTAGCCGAATCGGAGTTTCCGTACCAATTTCGCATATTTGCATACAAATGCACTGATCTAGCACGCTAAACAGCGATTCCGTACAGAAATTCATTTGTGAAACGAATAATCGTCGAATCTGACATAAGCTCGAATAAACCATGATCGTGCTTGCCAAATCGGAGATTTCGTGCCAATTTCGCATATTTGCATGCAAATGCACTGATCTAGCGCGCGAAACAGCGATTCCGCACAGAAATACACTTCTGAAACGAAGAATCGTCGAATCTGACATAAGCTCGAATAAATCGTGATCGTGCTTGCCGGGTCGGAGTTTCTACTAAAATTTCGCATATCTGCATACAAATGCAATGATATAGCACGAGAAACAGCGATTCCGCACATAAATACACTTCTGAAACGAAGAATCGTCGAATCTGACATAAGCTCGAATAAATCGCGATCGTGCTTGCCGGGTCGGAGTTTCTATTAAAATTTCGCATATCTGCATACAAATGCACTGATCTAGCACGCGAAACAGCGATTCCGCACAGAAATACACTTCTGAAACGAAGAATCGTCGAATCTGACATAACGTCGAATAAATCGTGACCGTGCTTGCCAAATCGGCGTTTCCGTGCCAATTTCGCATATCTGCATACAAATGCACTGATCTAGCACGCGAAACAGCGATTCCGCACCGAAATACACTTCTGAAACGAAGAATCGTCGAATCTGACTTAAGCTCGAATAAATCGTGATCGTGATTGCCGGTCGGAGTTTCTATTCCAATTTGTCATACTTGCATGCAAATGCACAGATCTAGCAAGCGAAACAGCGATTCCGCACAGAAATACACTTCTGAAACGAAGAATGTCGAAACTGACATAAGCTCGAATAAATTGTAATCGTGCTTGCCGGCTCGGAGTTTCTATTAAAATTTCGCATACTTGCATGCAAATGCACTGATATAGCACGCGAAACAGCGATTCCGCACAGAAATACACTTCTGAAACGAAGAATCGTCGAATCTGACATAAGCTCGAATAAATCGTGATCGTGCTTGCCGAATCGGAGTTTCCGTGCCAATTTCGCAAATCTGCATACAAATGCACTGATCTAGCACGCGAAACGGCGATTCCGCACAGAAATACACTTCTGAAACAAAGAATCGTCGAATCTGACATAAGCTCGAATAAATCGTGATCGTGGTTGCCGGGTCGGAGTTTCTATTCCAATTTGGCATACTTGCTTGCAAATGCACTGATCTACTACGCGGAACAGCGATTCCGCACAGAAATACACTTCTGAAACGAAGAATCGTCGAATCTGACATAACGTCGAATAAATCGTGATCGTGCTTGCCGGGTCGGAGTTTCAATTCCAATTTCGCATACTTGCATGCAAATGCACTGATATAGCACGCGAAACAGCGATTCCGCACAGAAATACACTTCTGAAACGAAGAAACGTCGAATCTGACATAAGCTCGAATAAATCGTGATCGTGCTTGCCAAATCGGAGTTTCCGTGCCAATTTCGCATATCTGCATACAAATGCACTGATCTAGCACGCGAAACAGCGATTCCGCACAGAAATACACTTCTGAAACGAAGAATTGTCGAATCTGACATAGGCTCGAATAAATTGTGATCGTGCTTGACGGGTCGGAGTTTCTGTGCCAATTTGGCATGTTTGCATGCAAATGCACTGATCTAGCACGCGAAACAGCGATTCCGCACAGAAATACACTTCTGAAACGAAGAATCGTCGAATCTGACATAACGTCGAATAAACCGTGATCGTGCTTGCCGGGTCGGAGTTTCAATTCCAATTTCGCATACTTGCATGCAAATGCACTGATATAGCACGCGAAACAGCGATTCCGCACAGAAATTCATTTGTGAAACAAATAATCGTCGAATCTGACATAAGCTCGAATAAATCGTGATCGTGCTTGCCAAATCGGAGATTTCGTGCCAATTTCGCATATTTGCATGCAAATGCACTGATCTAGCGCGCGAAACAGCGATTCCGCACAGAAATACACTTCTGAAACGAAGAATCGTCGAATCTGACATAAGCTCGAATAAATCGTGATCGTGCTTGCCGGGTCGGAGTTTCTACTAAAATTTCGCATATCTGCATACAAATGCAATGATATAGCACGAGAAACAGCGATTCCGCACATAAATACACTTCTGAAACGAAGAATCGTCGAATCTGACATAAGCTCGAATAAATCGCGATCGTGCTTGCCGGGTCGGAGTTTCTATTAAAATTTCGCATATCTGCATACAAATGCACTGATCTAGCACGCGAAACAGCGATTCCGCACAGAAATACACTTCTGAAACGAAGAATCGTCGAATCTGACATAACGTCGAATAAATCGTGACCGTGCTTGCCAAATCGGCGTTTCCGTGCCAATTTCGCATATCTGCATACAAATGCACTGATCTAGCACGCGAAACAGCGATTCCGCACCGAAATACACTTCTGAAACGAAGAATCGTCGAATCTGACTTAAGCTCGAATAAATCGTGATCGTGATTGCCGGTCGGAGTTTCTATTCCAATTTGTCATACTTGCATGCAAATGCACTGATCTAGCAAGCGAAACAGCGATTCCGCACAGAAATACACTTCTGAAACGAAGAATGTCGAAACTGACATAAGCTCGAATAAATTGTAATCGTGCTTGCCGGCTCGGAGTTTCTATTAAAATTTCGCATACTTGCATGCAAATGCACTGATATAGCACGCGAAACAGCGATTCCGCACAGAAATACACTTCTGAAACGAAGAATCGTCGAATCTGACATAACGTCGAATAAATCGTGATCGTGCTTGCCGTGTCGGAGTTTCTATTCCAATTTCGCATATTTGCATGCAAATGCACTGATCTAGCGCGCGAAACAGCGATTCCGCACAGAAATACACTTCTGAAACGAAGAATCGTCGAATCTGACATAAGCTCGAATAAATCGTGATCGTGCTTGCCGGGTCGGAGTTTCTACTAAAATTTCGCATATCTGCATACAAATGCACTGATATAGCACGAGAAACAGCGATTCCGCACATAAATACACTTCTGAAACGAAGAATCGTCGAATCTGACATAAGCTCGAATAAATCGCGATCGTGCTTGCCGGGTCGGAGTTTCTATTAAAATTTCGCATATCTGCATACAAATGCACTGATCTATCACGCGAAACAGCGATTCCGCACAGAAATACACTTCTGAAACGAAGAATCGTCGAATCTGACATAACGTCGAATAAATCGTGACCGTGCTTGCCAAATCGGCGTTTCCGTGCCAATTTCGCATATCTGCATACAAATGCACTGATCTAGCACGCGAAACAGCGATTCCGCACCGAAATACACTTCTGAAACGAAGAATCGTCGAATCTGACTTAAGCTCGAATAAATCGTGATCGTGATTGCCGGTCGGAGTTTCTATTCCAATTTGTCATACTTGCATGCAAATGCACTGATCTAGCAAGCGAAACAGCGATTCCGCACAGAAATACACTTCTGAAACGAAGAATGTCGAAACTGACATAAGCTCGAATAAATTGTAATCGTGCTTGCCGGCTCGGAGTTTCTATTAAAATTTCGCATACTTGCATGCAAATGCACTGATATAGCACGCGAAACAGCGATTCCGCACAGAAATACACTTCTGAAACGAAGAATCGTCGAATCTGACATAAGCTCGAATAAATCGTGATCGTGCTTGCCGAATCGGAGTTTCCGTGCCAATTTCGCAAGTCTGCATACAAATGCACTGATCTAGCACGCGAAACAGCGATTCCGCACAGAAATACACTTCTGAAACAAAGAATCGTCGAATCTGACATAAGCTCGAATAAATCGTGATCGTGCTTGCCGGGTCGGAGTTTCTATTCCAATTTGGCATACTTGCTTGCAAATGCACTGATCTACTA
Source organism: Lasioglossum baleicum (assembly GCF_051020765.1). Taxonomy (NCBI): domain Eukaryota; kingdom Metazoa; phylum Arthropoda; class Insecta; order Hymenoptera; family Halictidae; genus Lasioglossum; species Lasioglossum baleicum. The sequence continues at coordinate 32,595 of NW_027469957.1, read as the reverse complement.
CGCGGAACAGCGATTCCGCACAGAAATTCATTTGTGAAACGAATAATTGTCGAATCTGACATGAGCTCGAATAAATCGTGATCGTCCTTGCCGAATCGGAGTTTTCGTGCCAATTTCGCATATTTGCATGCAAATGCACTGATATAGCACGCGAAACAGCGATTCCGCACAGAAATACACTTCTGAAACGAAGAATCGTCGAATCTGACATAAGCTCGAATAAATCATGATCGTGCTTGCCGAATCGGAGTTTCCGTGCCAATTTCGCATATCTGCATACAAATGCACTGATCTAGCACGCGAAACAGCGATTCCGCACAGAAATACACTTCTGAAACAAAGCATCGTCGAATCTGACATAAGCTCGAATAAATCGTGGTCGTGATTGCCGGTCGGAGTTTCTATTCCAATTTGTCATACTTGCATGCAAATGCACTGATCTAGCGCGCGAAACAGCGATTCCGCACAGAAATTCATTTGTGAAACAAATAATCGTCGAATCTGACATAAGCTCGAATAAATCGTGATCGTGCTTGCCGAATCGGAGTTTTCGTGCCAATTTCGCATATTTGCATGCAAATGCACTGATCTAGCGCGCGAAACAGCGATTCCGCACAGAAATACACTTCTCAAACGAAGAATCGTCGAATCTGACATAATCTCGAATAAATCGTGGTCGTGCTTGCCGAATCGGAGTTTCCGTGCCAATTTCGCATATTTGAATACAAATGCACTGATCTAGCTCGCTAAACAGCGATTCCGCACAGAAATTCATTTGTGAAACAAATAATCGTCGAATCTGACATAAGCTCGAATAAATCGTGATCGTGCTTGCCGAATCGGAGTTTTCGTGCCAATTTCGTATATTTGCATGCAAATGCACTGATCTAGCGCGCGAAACAGCGATTCCGCACAGAAATACACTTCTCAAACGAAGAATCGTCGAATCTGACATAATCTCGAATAAATCGTGGTCGTGCTTGCCGAATCGGAGTTTCCGTGCCAATTTCGCATATTTGAATACAAATGCACTGATCTAGCACGCTAAACAGCGATTCCGTACAGAAATTCATTTGTGAAACGAATAATCGTCGAATCTGACATAGGCTCGAATAAATTGTGATCGTGCTTGCCGGGTCGGAGTTTCAATTCCAATTTCACATACTTGCATGCAAATGCACTGATATAGCACGCGAAACAGCGATACCGCACAGTAATACACTTCTGAAACGAAGAATCGTCGAATCTGACATAAGCTCGAATAAATCGTGGTCGTGCTAGCCGAATCGGAGTTTCCGTACCAATTTCGCATATTTGCATACAAATGCACTGATCTAGCACGCTAAACAGCGATTCCGTACAGAAATTCATTTGTGAAACGAATAATCGTCGAATCTGACATAAGCTCGAATAAACCATGATCGTGCTTGCCAAATCGGAGATTTCGTGCCAATTTCGCATATTTGCATGCAAATGCACTGATCTAGCGCGCGAAACAGCGATTCCGCACAGAAATACACTTCTGAAACGAAGAATCGTCGAATCTGACATAAGCTCGAATAAATCGTGATCGTGCTTGCCGGGTCGGAGTTTCTACTAAAATTTCGCATATCTGCATACAAATGCAATGATATAGCACGAGAAACAGCGATTCCGCACATAAATACACTTCTGAAACGAAGAATCGTCGAATCTGACATAAGCTCGAATAAATCGCGATCGTGCTTGCCGGGTCGGAGTTTCTATTAAAATTTCGCATATCTGCATACAAATGCACTGATCTAGCACGCGAAACAGCGATTCCGCACAGAAATACACTTCTGAAACGAAGAATCGTCGAATCTGACATAACGTCCAATAAATCGTGACCGTGCTTGCCAAATCGGCGTTTCCGTGCCAATTTCGCATATCTGCATACAAATGCACTGATCTAGCACGCGAAACAGCGATTCCGCACCGAAATACACTTCTGAAACGAAGAATCGTCGAATCTGACTTAAGCTCGAATAAATCGTGATCGTGATTGCCGGTCGGAGTTTCTATTCCAATTTGTCATACTTGCATGCAAATGCACAGATCTAGCAAGCGAAACAGCGATTCCGCACAGAAATACACTTCTGAAACGAAGAATGTCGAAACTGACATAAGCTCGAATAAATTGTAATCGTGCTTGCCGGCTCGGAGTTTCTATTAAAATTTCGCATACTTGCATGCAAATGCACTGATATAGCACGCGAAACAGCGATTCCGCACAGAAATACACTTCTGAAACGAAGAATCGTCGAATCTGACATAAGCTCGAATAAATCGTGATCGTGCTTGCCGAATCGGAGTTTCCGTGCCAATTTCGCAAATCTGCATACAAATGCACTGATCTAGCACGCGAAACGGCGATTCCGCACAGAAATACACTTCTGAAACAAAGAATCGTCGAATCTGACATAAGCTCGAATAAATCGTGATCGTGGTTGCCGGGTCGGAGTTTCTATTCCAATTTGGCATACTTGCTTGCAAATGCACTGATCTACTACGCGGAACAGCGATTCCGCACAGAAATACACTTCTGAAACGAAGAATCGTCGAATCTGACATAACGTCGAATAAATCGTGATCGTGCTTGCCGGGTCGGAGTTTCAATTCCAATTTCGCATACTTGCATGCAAATGCACTGATATAGCACGCGAAACAGCGATTCCGCACAGAAATACACTTCTGAAACGAAGAAACGTCGAATCTGACATAAGCTCGAATAAATCGTGATCGTGCTTGCCAAATCGGAGTTTCCGTGCCAATTTCGCATATCTGCATACAAATGCACTGATCTAGCACGCGAAACAGCGATTCCGCACAGAAATACACTTCTGAAACGAAGAATTGTCGAATCTGACATAGGCTCGAATAAATTGTGATCGTGCTTGACGGGTCGGAGTTTCTGTGCCAATTTGGCATGTTTGCATGCAAATGCACTGATCTAGCACGCGAAACAGCGATTCCGCACAGAAATACACTTCTGAAACGAAGAATCGTCGAATCTGACATAACGTCGAATAAACCGTGATCGTGCTTGCCGGGTCGGAGTTTCAATTCCAATTTCGCATACTTGCATGCAAATGCACTGATATAGCACGCGAAACAGCGATTCCGCACAGAAATTCATTTGTGAAACAAATAATCGTCGAATCTGACATAAGCTCGAATAAATCGTGATCGTGCTTGCCAAATCGGAGATTTCGTGCCAATTTCGCATATTTGCATGCAAATGCACTGATCTAGCGCGCGAAACAGCGATTCCGCACAGAAATACACTTCTGAAACGAAGAATCGTCGAATCTGACATAAGCTCGAATAAATCGTGATCGTGCTTGCCGGGTCGGAGTTTCTACTAAAATTTCGCATATCTGCATACAAATGCAATGATATAGCACGAGAAACAGCGATTCCGCACATAAATACACTTCTGAAACGAAGAATCGTCGAATCTGACATAAGCTCGAATAAATCGCGATCGTGCTTGCCGGGTCGGAGTTTCTATTAAAATTTCGCATATCTGCATACAAATGCACTGATCTAGCACGCGAAACAGCGATTCCGCACAGAAATACACTTCTGAAACGAAGAATCGTCGAATCTGACATAACGTCGAATAAATCGTGACCGTGCTTGCCAAATCGGCGTTTCCGTGCCAATTTCGCATATCTGCATACAAATGCACTGATCTAGCACGCGAAACAGCGATTCCGCACCGAAATACACTTCTGAAACGAAGAATCGTCGAATCTGACTTAAGCTCGAATAAATCGTGATCGTGATTGCCGGTCGGAGTTTCTATTCCAATTTGTCATACTTGCATGCAAATGCACTGATCTAGCAAGCGAAACAGCGATTCCGCACAGAAATACACTTCTGAAACGAAGAATGTCGAAACTGACATAAGCTCGAATAAATTGTAATCGTGCTTGCCGGCTCGGAGTTTCTATTAAAATTTCGCATACTTGCATGCAAATGCACTGATATAGCACGCGAAACAGCGATTCCGCACAGAAATACACTTCTGAAACGAAGAATCGTCGAATCTGACATAACGTCGAATAAATCGTGATCGTGCTTGCCGTGTCGGAGTTTCTATTCCAATTTCGCATATTTGCATGCAAATGCACTGATCTAGCGCGCGAAACAGCGATTCCGCACAGAAATACACTTCTGAAACGAAGATTCGTCGAATCTGACATAAGCTCGAATAAATCGTGATCGTGCTTGCCGGGTCGGAGTTTCTACTAAAATTTCGCATATCTGCATACAAATGCAATGATATAGCACGAGAAACAGCGATTCCGCACATAAATACACTTCTGAAACGAAGAATCGTCGAATCTGACATAAGCTCGAATAAATCGCGATCGTGCTTGCCGGGTCGGAGTTTCTATTAAAATTTCGCATATCTGCATACAAATGCACTGATCTAGCACGCGAAACAGCGATTCCGCACAGAAATACACTTCTGAAACGAAGAATCGTCGAATCTGACATAACGTCGAATAAATCGTGACCGTGCTTGCCAAATCGGCGTTTCCGTGCCAATTTCGCATATCTGCATACAAATGCACTGATCTAGCACGCGAAACAGCGATTCCGCACCGAAATACACTTCTGAAACGAAGAATCGTCGAATCTGACTTAAGCTCGAATAAATCGTGATCGTGATTGCCGGTCGGAGTTTCTATTCCAATTTGTCATACTTGCATGCAAATGCACTGATCTAGCAAGCGAAACAGCGATTCCGCACAGAAATACACTTCTGAAACGAAGAATGTCGAAACTGACATAAGCTCGAATAAATTGTAATCGTGCTTGCCGGCTCGGAGTTTCTATTAAAATTTCGCATACTTGCATGCAAATGCACTGATATAGCACGCGAAACAGCGATTCCGCACAGAAATACACTTCTGAAACGAAGAATCGTCGAATCTGACATAAGCTCGAATAAATCGTGATCGTGCTTGCCGAATCGGAGTTTCCGTGCCAATTTCGCAAATCTGCATACAAATGCACTGATCTAGCACGCGAAACGGTGATTCCGCACAGAAATACACTTCTGAAACAAAGAATCGTCGAATCTGACATAAGCTCGAATAAATCGTGATCGTGGTTGCCGGGTCGGAGTTTCTATTCCAATTTGGCATACTTGCTTGCAAATGCACTGATCTACTACGCGGAACAGCGATTCCGCACAGAAATTCATTTGTGAAACGAATAATTGTCGAATCTGACATGAGCTCGAATAAATCGTGATCGTCCTTGCCGAATCGGAGTTTTCGTGCCAATTTCGCATATTTGCATGCAAATGCACTGATATAGCACGCTAAACAGCGATTCCGCACAGAAATACACTTCTGAAACGAAGAATCGTCGAATCTGACATAAGCCCGAATAAATCATGATCGTGCTTGCCGAATCGGAGTTTCCGTGCCAATTTCGCATATCTGCATACAAATGCACTGATCTAGCACGCGAAACAGCGATTCCGCACAGAAATACACTTCTGAAACAAAGAATCGTCGAATCTGACATAAGCTCGAATAAATCGTGATCGTGCTTGCCGGGTCGGAGTTTCTATTCCAATTTGGCATACTTGCTTGCAAATGCACTGATCTACTACGCGAAACAGCGATTCCGCACAGAAATTCATTTGTGAAACGAATAATTGTCGAAGCTGACATAAGCTCGAATAAATCGTGATCGTGCTTGCCGAATCGGAGTTCTCGTGCCAATTTCGCATATTTGCATGCAAATGCACTGATCTAGCCCGCGAAACAGCGATTCCGCACTGAAATACACTTCTGAAACGAAGAATCGTCGAATCTGACATAGGCTCGAATAAATTGTGATCGTGCTTGCCTGGTCGGAGTTTCTGTCCAATTTCGCATATTTGCATGCAAATGCACTGATCTAGCACGCGAAACAGCGATTCCGCACAGAAATACACTTCTGAAACGAAGAATCGTCGAATCTGACATAACGTCGAATAAATCGTGATCGTGCTTGCCGTGTCGGAGTTTCTATTCCAATTTGGCATACTTGCCTGCAAATGCACTGATCTAGCGCGCGAAACAGCGATTCCGCACAGAAATACACTTCTGAAACGAAGAATCGTCGAATCTGACATAAGCTCGAATAAATCGTGATCGTGATTGCCGGTCGGAGTTTCTATTCCAATTTGTGATACTTGCATGCAAATGCACTGATCTAGCGCGCGAAACAGCGATTCCGCACAGAAATACACTTCTGAAACGAAGAATTGTCGAATCTGACATAAGCTCGAATAAATCGTGATCGTGTTTGTGCGGATCGGAGTTTCTGTGCCAATTTGGAATGTTTGCATGCAAATGCACTGATCTAACATGCGAAACAGCGATTCCGCACAGAAATACACTTCTGAAACGAAGAATCGTCGAATCTGACATAGGCTCGAATAAATTGTGATCGTGCTTGCCTGGTCGGAGTTTCTGTCCAATTTCGCATATTTGCATGCAAATGCACTGATCTAGCACGCGAAACAGCGATTCCGCACAGAAATACACTTCTGAAACGAAGAATCGTCGAATCTGACATAACGTCGAATAAATCGTGATCGTGCTTGCCGTGTCGGAGTTTCTATTCCAATTTGGCATACTTGCCTGCAAATGCACTGATATAGCACGCGAAACAGCGATTCCGCACAGAAATACACTTCTGAAACGAAGAATCGTCGAATCTGACATAACGTCGAATAAATCGTGATCGTGCTTGCCGGGTCGGAGTTTCAATTCCAATTTCGCATACTTGCATGCAAATGCACTGATATAGCACGCGAAACAGCGATTCCGCACAGAAATACACTTCTGAAACGAAGAAACGTCGAATCTGACATAAGCTCGAATAAATCGTGATCGTGCTTGCCAAATCGGAGTTTCCGTGCCAATTTCGCATATCTGCATACAAATGCACTGATCTAGCACGCGAAACAGCGATTCCGCACAGAAATACACTTCTGAAACGAAGAATCGTCGAATCTGACATAGGCTCGAATAAATTGTGATCGTGCTTGACGGGTCGGAGTTTCTGTGCCAATTTGGCATGTTTGCATGCAAATGCACTGATCTAGCACGCGAAACAGCGATTCCGCACAGAAATACACTTCTGAAACGAAGAATCGTCGAATCTGACATAACGTCGAATAAACCGTGATCGTGCTTGCCGGGTCGGAGTTTCAATTCCAATTTCGCATACTTGCATGCAAATGCACTGATATAGCACGCGAAACAGCGATTCCGCACAGAAATTCATTTGTGAAACAAATAATCGTCGAATCTGACATAAGCTCGAATAAATCGTGATCGTGCTTGCCAAATCGGAGTTTCCGTGCCAAGTTCGCATATCTGCATACAAATGCACTGATCTAGCACGCGAAACAGCGATTCCGCACAGAAATACACTTCTGAAACGAAGAATCGTCGAATCTGACATAGGCTCGAATAAATTGTGATCGTGCTTGACGGGTCGGAGTTTCTGTGCCAATTTGGCATGTTTGCATGCAAATGCACTGATCTAGCACGCGAAACGGCGATTCCGCACAGAAATTCATTTGTGAAACAAATAATCGTCGAATCTGACATAAGCTCGAATAAATCGTGATCGTGCTTGCCGAATCGGAGTTTTCGTACCAATTTCGCATATTTGCATGCAAATGCACTGATCTAGCGCGCGAAACAGCGATTCCGCACAGAAATACACTTCTGAAACGAAGAATCGTCGAATCTGACATAAGCTCGAATAAATCGTGATCGTGCTTGCCGGGTCGGAGTTTCTATTAAAATTTCGCATATCTGCATACAAATGCACTGATATAGCACGAGAAACAGCGATTCCGCACATAAATACACTTCTGAAACGAAGAATCGTCGAATCTGACATAAGCTCGAATAAATCGCGATCGTGCTTGCCGGGTCGGAGTTTCTATTAAAATTTCGCATATCTGCATACAAATGCACTGATCTAGCGCGCGAAACAGCGATTCCGCACAGAAATACACTTCTGAAACGAAGAATCGTCGAATCTGACTTAAGCTCGAATAAATCGTGATCGTGATTGCCGGTCGGAGTTTCTATTCCAATTTGTCATACTTGCATGCAAATGCACTGATCTAGCGCGCGAAACAGCGATTCCGCACAGAAATACACTTCTGAAACGAAGAATGTCGAATCTGACATAGGCTCGAATAAATTGTGATCGTGCTTGCCGGGTCGGAGTTTCAATTCCAATTTCGCATACTTGCATGCAAATGCACTGATATAGCACGCGAAACAGCGATTCCGCACAGAAATACACTTCTGAAACGAAGAATCGTCGAATCTGCCATAAGCTCGAATAAATCGTGATCGTGCTTGCCGAATCGGAGTTTCCGTGCCAATTTCGCATATCTGCATGCAAATGCACTGATATAGCACGCGAAACAGCGATTCCGCACAGAAATACACTTCTGAAACGAAGAATCGTCGAATCTGACATAAGCTCGAATAAATCGTGATCGTGCTTGCCGAATCGGAGTTTCCGTGCCAATTTCGCATATCTGCATACAAATGCACTGATCTAGCGCGCGAAACAGCGATTCCGCACAGAAATACACTTCTGAAACGAAGAATCGTCGAATCTGACTTAAGCTCGAATAAATCGTGATCGTGATTGCCGGTCGGAGTTTCTATTCCAATTTGTCATACTTGCATGCAAATGCACTGATCTAGAGCGCGAAACAGCGATTCCGCACAGAAATACACTTCTGAAACGAAGAATGTCGAATCTGACATAGGCTCGAATAAATTGTGATCGTGCTTGCCGGGTCGGAGTTTCAATTCCAATTTCGCATACTTGCATGCAAATGCACTGATATAGCACGCGAAACAGCGATTCCGCACAGAAATACACTTCTGAAACGAAGAATCGTCGAATCTGACATAAGCTCGAATAAATCGTGATCGTGCTTGCCGAATCGGAGTTTTCGTGCCAATTTCGCATATTTGCATGCGAATGCACTGATCTAGCGCGCGAAACAGCGATTCCGCACAGAAATACACTTCTGAAACGAAGAATGTCGAAACTGACATAGGCTCGAATAAATTGTGATCGTGCTTGCCGGGTCGGAGTTTCTATTCCAATTTCGCATACTTGCATGCAAATGCACTGATATAGCACGTGAAACAGCGATTCCGCACAGAAATACACTTCTGAAACGAAGAATCGTCGAATCTGACATAAGCTCGAATAAATCGTGATCGTGCTTGCCAAATCGGAGTTTCCGTGCCAATTTCGCATATCTGCATACAAATGCACTGATCTAGCACGCGAAACAGCGATTCCGCACAGAAATACACTTCTGAAACGAAGAATCGTCGAATCTGACATAGGCTCGAATAAATTGTGATCGTGCTTGACGGGTCGGAGTTTCTGTGCCAATTTGGCATGTTTGCATGCAAATGCACTGATCTAGCCCGCGAAACGGCGATTCCGCACAGAAATTCATTTGTGAAACAAATAATCGTCGAATCTGACATAAGCTCGAATAAATCGTGATCGTGCTTGCCGAATCGGAGTTTTCGTGCCAATTTCGTATATTTGCATGCAAATGCACTGATCTAGCGCGCGAAACAGCGATTCCGCACAGAAATACACTTCTCAAACGAAGAATCGTCGAATCTGACATAAGCTCGAATAAATCGTGATCGTGCTTGCCGGGTCGGAGTTTCTATTAAAATTTCGCATATCTGCATACAAATGCACTGATATAGCACGAGAAACAGCGATTCCGCACATAAATACACTTCTGAAACGAAGAATCGTCGAATCTGACATAAGCTCGAATAAATCGCGATCGTGCTTGACGGGTCGGAGTTTCTATTAAAATTTCGCATATCTGCATACAAATGCACTGATCTAGCACGCGAAACAGCGATTCCGCACAGAAATACACTTCTGAAACGAAGAATCGTCGAATCTGACATAACGTCGAATAAATCGTGACCGTGCTTGCCAAATCGGAGTTTCCGTGCCAATTTCGCATATCTGCATACAAATGCACTGATCTAGCACGCGAAACAGCGATTCCGCACCGAAATACACTTCTGAAACGAAGAATCGTCGAATCTGACTTAAGCTCGAATAAATCGTGATCGTGATTGCCGGTCGGAGTTTCTATTCCAATTTGTCATACTTGCATGCAAATGCACTGATCTAGCAAGCGAAACAGCGATTCCGCACAGAAATACACTTCTGAAACGAAGAATGTCGAAACTGACATAAGCTCGAATAAATTGTAATCGTGCTTGCCGGCTCGGAGTTTCTATTAAAATTTCGCATACTTGCATGCAAATGCACTGATATAGCACGCGAAACAGCGATTCCGCACAGAAATACACTTCTGAAACGAAGAATCGTCGAATCTGACATAAGCTCGAATAAATCGTGATCGTGCTTGCCGAATCGGAGTTTCCGTGCCAATTTCGCAAATCTGCATACAAATGCACTGATCTAGCACGCGAAACAGCGATTCCGCACAGAAATACACTTCTGAAACAAAGAATCGTCGAATCTGACATAAGCTCGAATAAATCGTGATCGTGCTTGCCGGGTCGGAGTTTCTATTCCAATTTGGCATACTTGCTTGCAAATGCACTGATCTACTACGCGGAACAGCGATTCCGCACAGAAATTCATTTGTGAAACGAATAATTGTCGAATCTGACATGAGCTCGAATAAATCGTGATCGTCCTTGCCGAATCGGAGTTTTCGTGCCAATTTCGCATATTTGCATGCAAATGCACTGATATAGCACGCGAAACAGCGATTCCGCACAGAAATACACTTCTGAAACGAAGAATCGTCGAATCTGACATAAGCCCGAATAAATCATGATCGTGCTTGCCGAATCGGAGTTTCCGTGCCAATTTCGCATATCTGCATACAAATGCACTGATCTAGCACGCGAAACAGCGATTCCGCACAGAAATACACTTCTGAAACAAAGAATCGTCGAATCTGACATAAGCTCGAATAAATAGTGATCGTGCTTGCCGGGTCGGAGTTTCTATTCCAATTTGGCATACTTGCTTGCAAATGCACTGATCTACTACGCGGAACAGCGATTCCGCACAGAAATTCATTTGTGAAACGAATAATTGTCGAATCTGACATAAGCTCGAATAAATCGTGATCGTGCTTGCCGAATCGGAGTTTTCGTGCCAATTTCGCATATTTGCATGCAAATGCACTGATCTAGCCCGCGAAACAGCGATTCCGCACTGAAATACACTTCTGAAACGAAGAATCGTCGAATCTGACATAGGCTCGAATAAATTGTGATCGTGCTTGCCTGGTCGGAGTTTCTGTCCAATTTCGCATATTTGCATGCAAATGCACTGATCAAGCACGCGAAACAGCGATTCCGCACAGAAATACACTTCTGAAACGAAGAATCGTCGAATCTGACATAACGTCGAATAAATCGTGATCGTGCTTGCCGTGTCGGAGTTTCTATTCCAATTTGGCATACTTGCCTGCAAATGCACTGATCTAGCGCGCGAAACAGCGATTCCGCACAGAAATACACTTCTGAAACGAAGAATCGTCGAATCTGACATAAGCTCGAATAAATCGTGATCGTGATTGCCGGTCGGAGTTTCTATTCCAATTTGTCATACTTGCATGCAAATGCACTGATCTAGCGCGCGAAACAGCGATTCCGCACAGAAATACACTTCTGAAACGAAGAATTGTCGAATCTGACATAAGCTCGAATAAATCGTGATCGTGTTTGTGCGGATCGGAGTTTCTGTGCCAATTTGGAATGTTTGCATGCAAATGCACTGATCTAACATGCGAAACAGCGATTCCGCACAGAAATACACTTCTGAAACGAAGAATCGTCGAATCTGACATAAGCTCGAATAAATCGTGATCGTGCTTGCCAAATCGGAGTTTCCGTGCCAATTTCGCATATCTGCATACAAATGCACTGATCTAGCACGCGAAACAGCGATTCCGCACAGAAATACACTTCTGAAACGAAGAATCGTCGAATCTGACATAGGCTCGAATAAATTGTGATCGTGCTTGACGGGTCGGAGTTTCTGTGCCAATTTCGTATATTTGCATGCAAATGCACTGATCTAGCGCGCGAAACAGCGATTCCGCACAGAAATACACTTCTCAAACGAAGAATCGTCGAATCTGACATAATCTCGAATAAATCGTGGTCGTGCTTGCCGAATCGGAGTTTCCGTGCCAATTTCGCATATTTGAATACAAATGCACTGATCTAGCACGCTAAACAGCGATTCCGTACAGAAATTCATTTGTGAAACGAATAATCGTCGAATCTGACATAGGCTCGAATAAATTGTGATCGTGCTTGCCGGGTCGGAGTTTCTATTAAAATTTCGCATATCTGCATACAAATGCACTGATATAGCACGAGAAACAGCGATTCCGCACATAAATACACTTCTGAAACGAAGAATCGTCGAATCTGACATAAGCTCGAATAAATCGCGATCGTGCTTGCCGGGTCGGAGTTTCTATTAAAATTTCGCATATCTGCATACAAATGCACTGATCTAGCACGCGAAACAGCGATTCCGCACAGAAATACACTTCTGAAACGAAGAATCGTCGAATCTGACATAACGTCGAATAAATCGTGACCGTGCTTGCCAAATCGGAGTTTCCGTGCCAATTTCGCATATCTGCATACAAATGCACTGATCTAGCACGCGAAACAGCGATTCCGCACCGAAATACACTTCTGAAACGAAGAATCGTCGAATCTGACTTAAGCTCGAATAAATCGTGATCGTGATTGCCGGTCGGAGTTTCTATTCCAATTTGTCATACTTGCATGCAAATGCACTGATCTAGCAAGCGAAACAGCGATTCCGCACAGAAATACACTTCTGAAACGAAGAATGTCGAAACTGACATAAGCTCGAATAAATTGTAATCGTGCTTGCCGGCTCGGAGTTTCTATTAAAATTTCGCATACTTGCATGCAAATGCACTGATATAGCACGCGAAACAGCGAATCCGCACAGACATACACTTCTGAAACGAAGAATCGTCGAATCTGACATAAGCTCGAATAAATCGTGATCGTGCTTGCCGAATCGGAGTTTCCGTGCCAATTTCGCAAATCTGCATACAAATGCACTGATCTAGCACGCGAAACAGCGATTCCGCACAGAAATACACTTCTGAAACAAAGAATCGTCGAATCTGACATAAGCTCGAATAAATCGTGATCGTGCTTGCCGGGTCGGAGTTTCTATTCCAATTTGGCATACTTGCTTGCAAATGCACTGATCTACTACGCGGAACAGCGATTCCGCACAGAAATTCATTTGTGAAACGAATAATTGTCGAATCTGACATGAGCTCGAATAAATCGTGATCGTCCTTGCCGAATCGGAGTTTTCGTGCCAATTTCGCATATTTGCATGCAAATGCACTGATATAGCACGCGAAACAGCGATTCCGCACAGAAATACACTTCTGAAACGAAGAATCGTCGAATCTGACATAAGCTCGAATAAATCATGATCGTGCTTGCCGAATCGGAGTTTCCGTGCCAATTTCGCATATCTGCATACAAATGCACTGATCTAGCACGCGAAACAGCGATTCCGCACAGAAATACACTTCTGAAACAAAGCATCGTCGAATCTGACATAAGCTCGAATAAATCGTGATCGTGATTGCCGGTCGGAGTTTCTATTCCAATTTGTCATACTTGCATGCAAATGCACTGATCTAGCGCGCGAAACAGCGATTCCGCACAGAAATTCATTTGTGAAACAAATAATCGTCGAATCTGACATAAGCTCGAATAAATCGTGATCGTGCTTGCCGAATCGGAGTTTTCGTGCCAATTTCGCATATTTGCATGCAAATGCACTGATCTAGCGCGCGAAACAGCGATTCCGCACAGAAATACACTTCTCAAACGAAGAATCGTCGAATCTGACATAATCTCGAATAAATCGTGGTCGTGCTTGCCGAATCGGAGTTTCCGTGCCAATTTCGCATATTTGAATACAAATGCACTGATCTAGCTCGCTAAACAGCGATTCAGCACAGAAATTCATTTGTGAAACAAATAATCGTCGAATCTGACATAAGCTCGAATAAATCGTGATCGTGCTTGCCGAATCGGAGTTTTCGTGCCAATTTCGTATATTTGCATGCAAATGCACTGATCTAGCGCGCGAAACAGCGATTCCGCACAGAAATACACTTCTCAAACGAAGAATCGTCGAATCTGACATAATCTCGAATAAATCGTGGTCGTGCTTGCCGAATCGGAGTTTCCGTGCCAATTTCGCATATTTGAATACAAATGCACTGATCTAGCACGCTAAACAGCGATTCCGTACAGAAATTCATTTGTGAAACGAATAATCGTCGAATCTGACATAGGCTCGAATAAATTGTGATCGTGCTTGCCGGGTCGGAGTTTCAATTCCAATTTCACATACTTGCATGCAAATGCACTGATATAGCACGCGAAACAGCGATTCCGCACAGTAATACACTTCTGAAACGAAGAATCGTCGAATCTGACATAAGCTCGAATAAATCGTGGTCATGCTTGCCGAATCGGAGTTTCCGTACCAATTTCGCATATTTGCATACAAATGCACTGATCTAGCACGCTAAACAGCGATTCCGTACAGAAATTCATTTGTGAAACGAATAATCGTCGAATCTGACATAAGCTCGAATAAACCATGATCGTGCTTGCCAAATCGGAGATTTCGTGCCAATTTCGCATATTTGCATGCAAATGCACTGATCTAGCGCGCGAAACAGCGATTCCGCACAGAAATACACTTCTGAAACGAAGAATCGTCGAATCTGACATAAGCTCGAATAAATCGTGATCGTGCTTGCCGGGTCGGAGTTTCTACTAAAATTTCGCATATCTGCATACAAATGCACTGATATAGCACGAGAAACAGCGATTCCGCACATAAATACACTTCTGAAACGAAGAATCGTCGAATCTGACATAAGCTCGAATAAATCGCGATCGTGCTTGCCGGGTCGGAGTTTCTATTAAAATTTCGCATATCTGCATACAAATGCACTGATCTAGCACGCGAAACAGCGATTCCGCACAGAAATACACTTCTGAAACGAAGAATCGTCGAATCTGACATAACGTCGAATAAATCGTGACCGTGCTTGCCAAATCGGCGTTTCCGTGCCAATTTCGCATATCTGCATACAAATGCAGTGATCTAGCACGCGAAACAGCGATTCCGCACCGAAATACACTTCTGAAACGAAGAATCGTCGAATCTGACTTAAGCTCGAATAAATCGAGATCGTGATTGCCGGTCGGAGTTTCTATTCCAATTTGTCATACTTGCATGCAAATGCACTGATCTAGCAAGCGAAACAGCGATTCCGCACAGAAATACACTTCTGAAACGAAGAATGTCGAAACTGACATAAGCTCGAATAAATTGTAATCGTGCTTGCCGGCTCGGAGTTTCTATTAAAATTTCGCATACTTGCATGCAAATGCACTGATATAGCACGCGAAACAGCGATTCCGCACAGAAATACACTTCTGAAACGAAGAATCGTCGAATCTGACATAAGCTCGAATAAATCGTGATCGTGCTTGCCGAATCGGAGTTTCCGTGCCAATTTCTCAAATCTGCATACAAATGCACTGATCTAGCACGCGAAACGGCGATTCCGCACAGAAATACACTTCTGAAACAAAGAATCGTCGAATCTGACATAAGCTCGAATAAATCGTGATCGTGGTTGCCGGGTCGGAGTTTCTATTCCAATTTGGCATACTTGCTTGCAAATGCACTGATCTACTACGCGGAACAGCGATTCCGCACAGAAATTCATTTGTGAAACGAATAATTGTCGAATCTGACATGAGCTCGAATAAATCGTGATCGTCCTTGCCGAATCGGAGTTTTCGTGCCAATTTCGCATATTTGCATGCAAATGCACTGATATAGCACGCTAAACAGCGATTCCGCACAGAAATACACTTCTGAAACGAAGAATCGTCGAATCTGACATAAGCCCGAATAAATCATGATCGTGCTTGCCGAATCGGAGTTTCCGTGCCAATTTCGCATATCTGCATACAAATGCACTGATCTAGCACGCGAAACAGCGATTCCGCACAGAAATACACTTCTGAAACAAAGAATCGTCGAATCTGACATAAGCTCGAATAAATAGTGATCGTGCTTGCCGGGTCGGAGTTTCTATTCCAATTTGGCACACTTGCTTGCAAATGCACTGATCTACTACGCGAAGCAGCGATTCCGCACAGAAATTCATTTGTGAAACGAATAATTGTCGAAGCTGACATAAGCTCGAATAAATCGTGATCGTGCTTGCCGAATCGGAGTTTTCGTGCCAATTTCGCATATTTGCATGCAAATGCACTGATCTAGCCCGCGAAACAGCGATTCCGCACTGAAATACACTTCTGAAACGAAGAATCGTCGAATCTGACATAGGCTCGAATAAATTGTGATCGTGCTTGCCTGGTCGGAGTTTCTGTCCAATTTCGCATATTTGCATGCAAATGCACTGATCTAGCACGCGAAACAGCGATTCCGCACAGAAATACACTTCTGAAACGAAGAATCGTCGAATCTGACATAACGTCGAATAAATCGTGATCGTGCTTGCCGTGTCGGAGTTTCTATTCCAATTTGGCATACTTGCCTGCAAATGCACTGATCTAGCGCGCGAAACAGCGATTCCGCACAGAAATACACTTCTGAAACGAAGAATCGTCGAATCTGACTTAAGCTCGAATAAATCGAGATCGTGATTGCCGGTCGGAGTTTCTATTCCAATTTGTCATACTTGCATGCAAATGCACTGATCTAGCAAGCGAAACAGCGATTCCGCACAGAAATACACTTCTGAAACGAAGAATGTCGAAACTGACATAAGCTCGAATAAATTGTAATCGTGCTTGCCGGCTCGGAGTTTCTATTAAAATTTCGCATACTTGCATGCAAATGCACTGATATAGCACGCGAAACAGCGATTCCGCACAGAAATACACTTCTGAAACGAAGAATCGTCGAATCTGACATAAGCTCGAATAAATCGTGATCGTGCTTGCCGAATCGGAGTTTCCGTGCCAATTTCGCAAATCTGCATACAAATGCACTGATCTAGCACGCGAAACGGCGATTCCGCACAGAAATACACTTCTGAAACAAAGAATCGTCGAATCTGACATAAGCTCGAATAAATCGTGATCGTGGTTGCCGGGTCGGAGTTTCTATTCCAATTTGGCATACTTGCTTGCAAATGCACTGATCTACTACGCGGAACAGCGATTCCGCACAGAAATTCATTTGTGAAACGAATAATTGTCGAATCTGACATGAGCTCGAATAAATCGTGATCGTCCTTGCCGAATCGGAGTTTTCGTGCCAATTTCGCATATTTGCATGCAAATGCACTGATATAGCACGCTAAACAGCGATTCCGCACAGAAATACACTTCTGAAACGAAGAATCGTCGAATCTGACATAAGCCCGAATAAATCATGATCGTGCTTGCCGAATCGGAGTTTCCGTGCCAATTTCGCATATCTGCATACAAATGCACTGATCTAGCACGCGAAACAGCGATTCCGCACAGAAATACACTTCTGAAACAAAGAATCGTCGAATCTGACATAAGCTCGAATAAATAGTGATCGTGCTTGCCGGGTCGGAGTTTCTATTCCAATTTGGCACACTTGCTTGCAAATGCACTGATCTACTACGCGAAACAGCGATTCCGCACAGAAATTCATTTGTGAAACGAATAATTGTCGAAGCTGACATAAGCTCGAATAAATCGTGATCGTGCTTGCCGAATCGGAGTTTTCGTGCCAATTTCGCATATTTGCATGCAAATGCACTGATCTAGCCCGCGAAACAGCGATTCCGCACTGAAATACACTTCTGAAACGAAGAATCGTCGAATCTGACATAGGCTCGAATAAATTGTGATCGTGCTTGCCTGGTCGGAGTTTCTGTCCAATTTCGCATATTTGCATGCAAATGCACTGATCTAGCACGCGAAACAGCGATTCCGCACAGAAATACACTTCTGAAACGAAGAATCGTCGAATCTGACATAACGTCGAATAAATCGTGATCGTGCTTGCCGTGTCGGAGTTTCTATTCCAATTTGGCATACTTGCCTGCAAATGCACTGATCTAGCGCGCGAAACAGCGATTCCGCACAGAAATACACTTCTGAAACGAAGAATCGTCGAATCTGACATAAGCTCGAATAAATCGTGATCGTGATTGCCGGTCGGAGTTTCTATTCCAATTTGTGATACTTGCATGCAAATGCACTGATCTAGCGCGCGAAACAGCGATTCCGCACAGAAATACACTTCTGAAACGAAGAATTGTCGAATCTGACATAAGTTCGAATAAATCGTGATCGTGTTTGTGCGGATCGGAGTTTCTGTGCCAATTTGGAATGTTTGCATGCAAATGCACTGATCTAACATGCGAAACAGCGATTCCGCACAGAAATACACTTCTGAAACGAAGAATCGTCGAATCTGACATAGGCTCGAATAAATTGTGATCGTGCTTGCCTGGTCGGAGTTTCTGTCCAATTTCGCATATTTGCATGCAAATGCACTGATCTAGCACGCGAAACAGCGATTCCGCACAGAAATACACTTCTGAAACGAAGAATCGTCGAATCTGACATAACGTCGAATAAATCGTGATCGTGCTTGCCGTGTCGGAGTTTCTATTCCAATTTGGCATACTTGCCTGCAAATGCACTGATATAGCACGCGAAACAGCGATTCCGCACAGAAATACACTTCTGAAACGAAGAATCGTCGAATCTGACATAACGTCGAATAAATCGTGATCGTGCTTGCCGGGTCGGAGTTTCAATTCCAATTTCGCATACTTGCATGCAAATGCACTGATATAGCACGCGAAACAGCGATTCCGCACAGAAATACACTTCTGAAACGAAGAAACGTCGAATCTGACATAAGCTCGAATAAATCGTGATCGTGCTTGCCAAATCGGAGTTTCCGTGCCAATTTCGCATATCTGCATACAAATGCACTGATCTAGCACGCGAAACAGCGATTCCGCACAGAAATACACTTCTGAAACGAAGAATCGTCGAATCTGACATAGGCTCGAATAAATTGTGATCGTGCTTGACGGGTCGGAGTTTCTGTGCCAATTTGGCATGTTTGCATGCAAATGCACTGATCTAGCACGCGAAACAGCGATTCCGCACAGAAATACACTTCTGAAACGAAGAATCGTCGAATCTGACATAACGTCGAATAAACCGTGATCGTGCTTGCCGGGTCGGAGTTTCAATTCCAATTTCGCATACTTGCATGCAAATGCACTGATATAGCACGCGAAACAGCGATTCCGCACAGAAATTCATTTGTGAAACAAATAATCGTCGAATCTGACATAAGCTCGAATAAATCGTGATCGTGCTTGCCAAATCGGAGTTTCCGTGCCAAGTTCGCATATCTGCATAC
This sequence comes from Lasioglossum baleicum, assembly GCF_051020765.1. Taxonomy (NCBI): domain Eukaryota; kingdom Metazoa; phylum Arthropoda; class Insecta; order Hymenoptera; family Halictidae; genus Lasioglossum; species Lasioglossum baleicum. Next base: position 12,972 of record NW_027469957.1, on the reverse strand, counting down.
AAATGCACTGATCTAGCACGCGAAACAGCGATTCCGCACAGAAATACACTTCTGAAACGAAGAATCGTCGAATCTGACATAGGCTCGAATAAATTGTGATCGTGCTTGACGGGTCGGAGTTTCTGTGCCAATTTGGCATGTTTGCATGCAAATGCACTGATCTAGCACGCGAAACGGCGATTCCGCACAGAAATTCATTTGTGAAACAAATAATCGTCGAATCTGACATAAGCTCGAATAAATCGTGATCGTGCTTGCCGAATCGGAGTTTTCGTGCCAATTTCGCATATTTGCATGCAAATGCACTGATCTAGCGCGCGAAACAGCGATTCCGCACAGAAATACACTTCTCAAACGAAGAATCGTCGAATCTGACTTAATCTCGAATAAATCGTGGTCGTGCTTGCCGAATCGGAGTTTCCGTGCCAATTTCGCATATTTGAATACAAATGCACTGATCTAGCTCGCTAAACAGCGATTCCGTACAGAAATTCATTTGTGAAACGAATAATCGTCGAATCTGACATAGGCTCGAATAAATTGTGATCGTGCTTGCCGGGTCGGAGTTTCAATTCCAATTTCGCATACTTGCATGCAATTGCACTGATATAGCACGCGAAACAGCGATTCCGCACAGAAATACACTTCTGAAACGAAGAATCGTCGAATCTGACATAAGCTCGAATAAATCGTGATCGTGCTTGCCAAATCGGAGTTTCCGTGCCAATTTCGCATATCTGCATACAAATGCACTGATCTAGCACGCGAAACAGCGATTCCGCACAGTAATACACTTCTGAAACGAAGAATCGTCGAATCTGACATAAGCTCGAATAAATCGTGGTCGTGCTTGCCGAATCGGAGTTTCCGTACCAATTTCGCATATTTGCATACAAATGCACTGATCTAGCACGCTAAACAGCGATTCCGTACAGAAATTCATTTGTGAAACGAATAATCGTCGAATCTGACATAAGCTCGAATAAACCATGATCGTGCTTGCCAAATCGGAGATTTCGTGCCAATTTCGCATATTTGCATGCAAATGCACTGATCTAGCGCGCGAAACAGCGATTCCGCACAGAAATACACTTCTGAAACGAATAATCGTCGAATCTGACATAGGCTCGAATAAATTGTGATCGTGCTTGCCGGGTCGGAGTTTCAATTCCAATTTCACATACTTGCATGCAAATGCACTGATATAGCACGCGAAACAGCGATTCCGCACAGAAATACACTTCTGAAACGAAGAATCGTCGAATCTGACATAAGCTCGAATAAATCGTGATCGTGCTTGCCGAATCGGAGTTTCCGTGCCAATTTCGCAAATCTGCATACAAATGCACTGATCTAGCACGCGAAACAGCGATTCCGCACAGAAATACACATCTGAAACAAAGAATCGTCGAATCTGACATAAGCTCGAATAAATCGTGATCGTGCTTGCCGGGTCGGAGTTTCTATTCCAATTTGGCATACTTGCTTGCAAATGCACTGATCTACTACGCGGAACAGCGATTCCGCACAGAAATTCATTTGTGAAACGAATAATTGTCGAATCTGACATGAGCTCGAATAAATCGTGATCGTCCTTGCCGAATCGGTGTTTTCGTGCCAATTTCGCATATTTGCATGCAAATGCACTGATATAGCACGCGAAACAGCGATTCCGCACAGAAATACACTTCTGAAACGAAGAATCGTCGAATCTGACATAAGCTCGAATAAATCATGATCGTGCTGGCCGAATCGGAGTTTCCGTGCCAATTTCGCATATCTGCATACAAATGCACTGATCTAGCACGCGAAACAGCGATTCCGCACAGAAATACACTTCTGAAACAAAGAATCGTCGAATCTGACATAAGCTCGAATAAATAGTGATCGTGCTTGCCGGGTCGGAGTTTCTATTCCAATTTGGCATACTTGCTTGCAAATGCACTGATCTACTACGCGGAACAGCGATTCCGCACAGAAATTCATTTGTGAAACGAATAATTGTCGAATCTGACATAAGCTCGAATAAATCGTGATCGTGCTTGCCGAATCGGAGTTTTCGTGCCAATTTCGCATATTTGCATGCAAATGCACTGATCTAGCCCGCGAAACAGCGATTCCGCACTGAAATACACTTCTGAAACGAAGAATCGTCGAATCTGACATAGGCTCGAATAAATTGTGATCGTGCTTGCCTGGTCGGAGTTTCTGTCCAATTTCGCATATTTGCATGCAAATGCACTGATCTAGCACGCGAAACAGCGATTCCGCACAGAAATACACTTCTGAAACGAAGAATCGTCGAATCTGACATAACGTCGAATAAATCGTGATCGTGCTTGCCGTGTCGGAGTTTCTATTCCAATTTGGCATACTTGCCTGCAAATGCACTGATCTAGCGCGCGAAACAGCGATTCCGCACAGAAATACACTTCTGAAACGAAGAATCGTCGAATCTGACATAAGCTCGAATAAATCGTGATCGTGATTGCCGGTCGGAGTTTCTATTCCAATTTGTCATACTTGCATGCAAATGCACTGATCTAGCGCGCGAAACAGCGATTCCGCACAGAAATACACTTCTGAAACGAAGAATTGTCGAATCTGACATAAGCTCGAATAAATCGTGATCGTGTTTGTGCGGATCGGAGTTTCTGTGCCAATTTGGAATGTTTGCATGCAAATGCACTGATCTCACATGCGAAACAGCGATTCCGCACAGAAATACACTTCTGAAACGAAGAATCGTCGAATCTGACATAAGCTCGAATAAATCGTGATCGTGCTTGCCAAATCGGAGTTTCCGTGCCAATTTCGCATATCTGCATACAAATGCACTGATCTAGCACGCGAAACAGCGATTCCGCACAGAAATACACTTCTGAAACGAAGAATCGTCGAATCTGACATAGGCTCGAATAAATTGTGATCGTGCTTGACGGGTCGGAGTTTCTGTGCCAATTTCGTATATTTGCATGCAAATGCACTGATCTAGCGCGCGAAACAGCGATTCCGCACAGAAATACACTTCTCAAACGAAGAATCGTCGAATCTGACATAATCTCGAATAATTCGTGGTCGTGCTTGCCGAATCGGAGTTTCCGTGCCAATTTCGCATATTTGAATACAAATGCACTGATCTAGCACGCTAAACAGCGATTCCGTACAGAAATTCATTTGTGAAACGAATAATCGTCGAATCTGACATAGGCTCGAATAAATTGTGATCGTGCTTGCCGGGTCGGAGTTTCAATTCCAATTTCACATACTTGCATGCAAATGCACTGATATAGCACGCGAAACAGCGATTCCGCACAGTAATACACTTCTGAAACGAAGAATCGTCGAATCTGACATAAGCTCGAATAAATCGTGGTCGTGCTTGCCGAATCGGAGTTTCCGTACCAATTTCGCATATTTGCATACAAATGCACTGATCTAGCACGCTAAACAGCGATTCCGTACAGAAATTCATTTGTGAAACGAATAATCGTCGAATCTGACATAAGCTCGAATAAACCATGATCGTGCTTGCCAAATCGGAGATTTCGTGCCAATTTCGCATATTTGCATGCAAATGCACTGATCTAGCGCGCGAAACAGCGATTCCGCACAGAAATACACTTCTGAAACGAAGAATCGTCGAATCTGACATAAGCTCGAATAAATCGTGATCGTGCTTGCCGGGTCGGAGTTTCTATTAAAATTTCGCATATCTGCATACAAATGCACTGATATAGCACGAGAAACAGCGATTCCGCACATAAATACACTTCTGAAACGAAGAATCGTCGAATCTGACATAAGCTCGAATAAATCGCGATCGTGCTTGCCGGGTCGGAGTTTCTATTAAAATTTCGCATATCTGCATACAAATGCACTGATCTAGCACGCGAAACAGCGATTCCGCACAGAAATACACTTCTGAAACGAAGAATCGTCGAATCTGACATAACGTCGAATAAATCGTGACCGTGCTTGCCAAATCGGAGTTTCCGTGCCAATTTCGCATATCTGCATACAAATGCACTGATCTAGCACGCGAAACAGCGATTCCGCACCGAAATACACTTCTGAAACGAAGAATCGTCGAATCTGACTTAAGCTCGAATAAATCGTGATCGTGATTGCCGAATCGGAGTTTCCGTGCCAATTTCGCAAATCTGCATACAAATGCACTGATCTAGCACGCGAAACAGCGATTCCGCACAGAAATACACTTCTGAAACAAAGAATCGTCGAATCTGACATAAGCTCGAATAAATCGTGATCGTGCTTGCCGGGTCGGAGTTTCTATTCCAATTTGGCATACTTGCTTGCAAATGCACTGATCTACTACGCGGAACAGCGATTCCGCACAGAAATTCATTTGTGAAACGAATAATTGTCGAATCTGACATGAGCTCGAATAAATCGTGATCGTCCTTGCCGAATCGGAGTTTTCGTGCCAATTTCGCATATTTGCATGCAAATGCACTGATATAGCACGCGAAACAGCGATTCCGCACAGAAATACACTTCTGAAACGAAGAATCGTCGAATCTGACATAAGCTCGAATAAATCATGATCGTGCTTGCCGAATCGGAGTTTCCGTGCCAATTTCGCATATCTGCATACAAATGCACTGATCTAGCACGCGAAACAGCGATTCCGCACAGAAATACACTTCTGAAACAAAGAATCGTCGAATCTGACATAAGCTCGAATAAATCGTGATCGTGCTTGCCGGGTCGGAGTTTCTATTCCAATTTGGCATACTTGCTTGCAAATGCACTGATCTACTACGCGGAACAGCGATTCCGCACAGAAATTCATTTGTGAAACGAATAATTGTCGAATCTGACATAAGCTCGAATAAATCGTGATCGTGCTTGCCGAATCGGAGTTTTCGTGCCAATTTCGCATATTTGCATGCAAATGCACTGATCTAGCCCGCGAAACAGCGATTCCGCACTGAAATACACTTCTGAAACGAAGAATCGTCGAATCTGACATAGGCTCGAAAAAATTGTGATCGTGCTTGCCTGGTCGGAGTTTCTGTCCAATTTCGCATATTTGCATGCAAATGCACTGATCTAGCACGCGAAACAGCGATTCCGCACAGAAATACAGTTCTGAAACGAAGAATCGTCGAATCTGACATAACGTCGAATAAATCGTGATCGTGCTTGCCGTGTCGGAGTTTCTATTCCAATTTGGCATACTTGCCTGCAAATGCACTGATCTAGCGCGCGAAACAGCGATTCCGCACAGAAATACACTTCTGAAACGAAGAATCGTCGAATCTGACATAAGCTCGAATAAATCGTGATCGTGATTGCCGGTCGGAGTTTCTATTCCAATTTGTCATACTTGCATGCAAATGCACTGATCTAGCGCGCGAAACAGCGATTCCGCACAGAAATACACTTCTGAAACGAAGAATTGTCGAATCTGACATAAGCTCGAATAAATCGTGATCGTGTTGGTGCGGATCGGAGTTTCTGTGCCAATTTGGCATGTTTGCATGCAAATGCACTGATCTAACATGCGAAACAGCGATTCCGCACAGAAATACACTTCTGAAACGAAGAATCGTCGAATCTGACATAGGCTCGAATAAATTGTGTTTCTGTCCAATTTCGCATATTTGCATGCAAATGCACTGATCTAGCACGCGAAACAGCGATTCCGCACAGAAATACACTTCTGAAACGAAGAATCGTCGAATCTGACATAACGTCGAATAAATCGTGATCGTGCTTGCCGGGTCGGAGTTTCAATTCCAATTTCGCATACTTGCATGCAAATGCACTGATATAGCACGCGAAACAGCGATTCCGCACAGAAATACACTTCTGAAACGAAGAAACGTCGAATCTGACATAAGCTCGAATAAATCGTGATCGTGCTTGCCAAATCGGAGTTTCCGTGCCAATTTCGCATATCTGCATACAAATGCACTGATCTAGCACGCGAAACAGCGATTCCGCACAGAAATACACTTCTGAAACGAAGAATCGTCGAATCTGACATAGGCTCGAATAAATTGTGATCGTGCTTGACGGGTCGGAGTTTCTGTGCCAATTTGGCATGTTTGCATGCAAATGCACTGATCTAGCACGCGAAACAGCGATTCCGCACAGAAATACACTTCTGAAACGAAGAATCGTCGAATCTGACATAACGTCGAATAAACCGTGATCGTGCTTGCCGGGTCGGAGTTTCAATTCCAATTTCGCATACTTGCATGCAAATGCACTGATATAGCACGCGAAACAGCGATTCCGCACAGAAATTCATTTGTGAAACAAATAATCGTCGAATCTGACATAAGCTCGAATAAATCGTGATCGTGCTTGCCAAATCGGAGTTTCCGTGCCAAGTTCGCATATCTGCATACAAATGCACTGATCTAGCACGCGAAACAGCGATTCCGCACAGAAATACACTTCTGAAACGAAGAATCGTCGAATCTGACATAGGCTCGAATAAATTGTGATCGTGCTTGACGGGTCGGAGTTTCTGTGCCAATTTGGCATGTTTGCATGCAAATGCACTGATCTAGCCCGCGAAACGGCGATTCCGCACAGAAATTCATTTGTGAAACAAATAATCGTCGAATCTGACATAAGCTCGAATAAATCGTGATCGTGCTTGCCGAATCGGAGTTTTCGTGCCAATTTCGCATATTTGCATGCAAATGCACTGATCTAGCGCGCGAAACAGCGATTCCGCACAGAAATACACTTCTCAAACGAAGAATCGTCGAATCTGACATAATCTCGAATAAATCGTGGTCGTGCTTGCCGAATCGGAGTTTCCGTGCCAATTTCGCATATTTGAATACAAATGCACTGATCTAGCTCGCTAAACAGCGATTCCGTACAGAAATTCATTTGTGAAACAAATAATCGTCGAATCTGACATAAGCTCGAATAAATCGTGATCGTGCTTGCCGAATCGGAGTTTTCGTGCCAATTTCGTATATTTGCATGCAAATGCACTGATCTAGCGCGCGAAACAGCGATTCCGCACAGAAATACACTTCTCAAACGAAGAATCGTCGAATCTGACATAATCTCGAATAAATCGTGGTCGTGCTTGCCGAATCGGAGTTTCCGTGCCAATTTCGCATATTTGAATACAAATGCACTGATCTAGCACGCTAAACAGCGATTCCGTACAGAAATTCATTTGTGAAACGAATAATCGTCGAATCTGACATAGGCTCGAATAAATTGTGATCGTGCTTGCCGGGTCGGAGTTTCAATTCCAATTTCACATACTTGCATGCAAATGCACTGATATAGCACGCGAAACAGCGATTCCGCACAGTAATACACTTCTGAAACGAAGAATCGTCGAATCTGACATAAGCTCGAATAAATCGTGGTCATGCTTGCCGAATCGGAGTTTCCGTACCAATTTCGCATATTTGCATACAAATGCACTGATCTAGCACGCTAAACAGCGATTCCGTACAGAAATTCATTTGTGAAACGAATAATCGTCGAATCTGACATAAGCTCGAATAAACCATGATCGTGCTTGCCAAATCGGAGATTTCGTGCCAATTTCGCATATTTGCATGCAAATGCACTGATCTAGCGCGCGAAACAGCGATTCCGCACAGAAATACACTTCTGAAACGAAGAATCGTCGAATCTGACATAAGCTCGAATAAATCGTGATCGTGCTTGCCGGGTCGGAGTTTCTACTAAAATTTCGCATATCTGCATACAAATGCACTGATATAGCACGAGAAACAGCGATTCCGCACATAAATACACTTCTGAAACGAAGAATCGTCGAATCTGACTTAAGCTCGAATAAATCGAGATCGTGATTGCCGGTCGGAGTTTCTATTCCAATTTGTCATACTTGCATGCAAATGCACTGATCTAGCAAGCGAAACAGCGATTCCGCACAGAAATACACTTCTGAAACGAAGAATGTCGAAACTGACATAAGCTCGAATAAATTGTAATCGTGCTTGCCGGCTCGGAGTTTCTATTAAAATTTCGCATACTTGCATGCAAATGCACTGATATAGCACGCGAAACAGCGATTCCGCACAGAAATACACTTCTGAAACGAAGAATCGTCGAATCTGACATAAGCTCGAATAAATCGTGATCGTGCTTGCCGAATCGGAGTTTCCGTGCCAATTTCGCAAATCTGCATACAAATGCACTGATCTAGCACGCGAAACGGCGATTCCGCACAGAAATACACTTCTGAAACAAAGAATCGTCGAATCTGACATAAGCTCGAATAAATCGTGATCGTGGTTGCCGGGTCGGAGTTTCTATTCCAATTTGGCATACTTGCTTGCAAATGCACTGATCTACTACGCGGAACAGCGATTCCGCACAGAAATTCATTTGTGAAACGAATAATTGTCGAATCTGACATGAGCTCGAATAAATCGTGATCGTCCTTGCCGAATCGGAGTTTTCGTGCCAATTTCGCATATTTGCATGCAAATGCACTGATATAGCACGCTAAACAGCGATTCCGCACAGAAATACACTTCTGAAACGAAGAATCGTCGAATCTGACATAAGCCCGAATAAATCATGATCGTGCTTGCCGAATCGGAGTTTCCGTGCCAATTTCGCATATCTGCATACAAATGCACTGATCTAGCACGCGAAACAGCGATTCCGCACAGAAATACACTTCTGAAACAAAGAATCGTCGAATCTGACATAAGCTCGAATAAATCGTGATCGTGCTTGCCGGGTCGGAGTTTCTATTCCAATTTGGCACACTTGCTTGCAAATGCACTGATCTACTACGCGAAACAGCGATTCCGCACAGAAATTCATTTGTGAAACGAATAATTGTCGAAGCTGACATAAGCTCGAATAAATCGTGATCGTGCTTGCCGAATCGGAGTTTTCGTGCCAATTTCGCATATTTGCATGCAAATGCACTGATGTAGCCCGCGAAACAGCGATTCCGCACTGAAATACACTTCTGAAACGAAGAATCGTCGAATCTGACATAGGCTCGAATAAATTGTGATCGTGCTTGCCTGGTCGGAGTTTCTGTCCAATTTCGCATATTTGCATGCAAATGCACTGATCTAGCACGCGAAACAGCGATTCCGCACAGAAATACACTTCTGAAACGAAGAATCGTCGAATCTGACATAACGTCGAATAAATCGTGATCGTGCTTGCCGTGTCGGAGTTTCTATTCCAATTTGGCATACTTGCCTGCAAATGCACTGATCTAGCGCGCGAAACAGCGATTCCGCACAGAAATACACTTCTGAAACGAAGAATCGTCGAATCTGACATAAGCTCGAATAAATCGTGATCGTGATTGCCGGTCGGAGTTTCTATTCCAATTTGTGATACTTGCATGCAAATGCACTGATCTAGCGCGCGAAACAGCGATTCCGCACAGAAATACACTTCTGAAACGAAGAATTGTCGAATCTGACATAAGCTCGAATAAATCGTGATCGTGTTTGTGCGGATCGGAGTTTCTGTGCCAATTTGGAATGTTTGCATGCAAATGCACTGATCTAACATGCGAAACAGCGATTCCGCACAGAAATACACTTCTGAAACGAAGAATCGTCGAATCTGACATAGGCTCGAATAAATTGTGATCGTGCTTGCCTGGTCGGAGTTTCTGTCCAATTTCGCATATTTGCATGCAAATGCACTGATCTAGCACGCGAAACAGCGATTCCGCACAGAAATACACTTCTGAAACGAAGAATCGTCGAATCTGACATAACGTCGAATAAATCGTGATCGTGCTTGCCGTGTCGGAGTTTCTATTCCAATTTGGCATACTTGCCTGCAAATGCACTGATATAGCACGCGAAACAGCGATTCCGCACAGAAATACACTTCTGAAACGAAGAATCGTCGAATCTGACATAACGTCGAATAAATCGTGATCGTGCTTGCCGGGTCGGAGTTTCAATTCCAATTTCGCATACTTGCATGCAAATGCACTGATATAGCACGCGAAACAGCGATTCCGCACAGAAATACACTTCTGAAACGAAGAAACGTCGAATCTGACATAAGCTCGAATAAATCGTGATCGTGCTTGCCAAATCGGAGTTTCCGTGCCAATTTCGCATATCTGCATACAAATGCACTGATCTAGCACGCGAAACAGCGATTCCGCACAGAAATACACTTCTGAAACGAAGAATCGTCGAATCTGACATAGGCTCGAATAAATTGTGATCGTGCTTGACGGGTCGGAGTTTCTGTGCCAATTTGGCATGTTTGCATGCAAATGCACTGATCTAGCACGCGAAACAGCGATTCCGCACAGAAATACACTTCTGAAACGAAGAATCGTCGAATCTGACATAACGTCGAATAAACCGTGATCGTGCTTGCCGGGTCGGAGTTTCAATTCCAATTTCGCATACTTGCATGCAAATGCACTGATATAGCACGCGAAACAGCGATTCCGCACAGAAATTCGTTTGTGAAACAAATAATCGTCGAATCTGACATAAGCTCGAATAAATCGTGATCGTGCTTGCCAAATCGGAGTTTCCGTGCCAAGTTCGCATATCTGCATACAAATGCACTGATCTAGCACGCGAAACAGCGATTCCGCACAGAAATACACTTCTGAAACGAAGAATCGTCGAATCTGACATAGGCTCGAATAAATTGTGATCGTGCTTGACGGGTCGGAGTTTCTGTGCCAATTTGGCATGTTTGCATGCAAATGCACTGATCTAGCACGCGAAACGGCGATTCCGCACAGAAATTCATTTGTGAAACAAATAATCGTCGAATCTGATATAAGCTCGAATAAATCGTGATCGTGCTTGCCGAATCGGAGTTTTCGTGCCAATTTCGCATATTTGCATGCAAATGCACTGATCTAGCGCGCGAAACAGCGATTCCGCACAGAAATACACTTCTCAAACGAAGAATCGTCGAATCTGACTTAATCTCGAATAAATCGTGGTCGTGCTTGCCGAATCGGAGTTTCCGTGCCAATTTCGCATATTTGAATACAAATGCACTGATCTAGCTCGCTAAACAGCGATTCCGTACAGAAATTCATTTGTGAAACGAATAATCGTCGAATCTGACATAGGCTCGAATAAATTGTGATCGTGCTTGCCGGGTCGGAGTTTCAATTCCAATTTCGCATACTTGCATGCAAATGCACTGATATAGCACGCGAAACAGCGATTCCGCACAGAAATACACTTCTGAAACGAAGAATCGTCGAATCTGACATAAGCTCGAATAAATCGTGATCGTGCTTGCCAAATCGGAGTTTCCGTGCCAATTTCGCATATCTGCATACAAATGCACTGATCTAGCACGCGAAACAGCGATTCCGCACAGTAATACACTTCTGAAACGAAGAATCGTCGAATCTGACATAAGCTCGAATAAATCGTGGTCGTGCTTGCCGAATCGGAGTTTCCGTACCAATTTCGCATATTTGCATACAAATGCACTGATCTAGCACGCTAAACAGCGATTCCGTACAGAAATTCATTTGTGAAACGAATAATCGTCGAATCTGACATAAGCTCGAATAAACCATGATCGTGCTTGCCAAATCGGAGATTTCGTGCCAATTTCGCATATTTGCATGCAAATGCACTGATCTAGCGCGCGAAACAGCGATTCCGCACAGAAATACACTTCTGAAACGAAGAATCGTCGAATCTGACATAAGCTCGAATAAATCGTGATCGTGCTTGCCGGGTCGGAGTTTCTATTAAAATTTCGCATATCTGCATACAAATGCACTGATATAGCACGAGAAACAGCGATTCCGCACATAAATACACTTCTGAAACGAAGAATCGTCGAATCTGACATAAGCTCGAATAAATCGCGATCGTGCTTGCCGGGTCGGAGTTTCTATTAAAATTTCGCATATCTGCATACAAATGCACTGATCTAGCGCGCGAAACAGCGATTCCGCACAGAAATACACTTCTGAAACGAAGAATCGTCGAATCTGACTTAAGCTCGAATAAATCGTGATCGTGATTGCCGGTCGGAGTTTCTATTCCAATTTGTCATACTTGCATGCAAATGCACTGATCTAGCGCGCGAAACAGCGATTCCGCACAGAAATACACTTCTGAAACGAAGAATGTCGAATCTGACATAGGCTCGAATAAATTGTGATCGTGCTTGCCGGGTCGGAGTTTCAATTCCAATTACGCATACTTGCATGCAAATGCACTGATATAGCACGCGAAACAGCGATTCCGCACAGAAATACACTTCTGAAACGAAGAATCGTCGAATCTGCCATAAGCTCGAATAAATCGTGATCGTGCTTGCCGAATCGGAGTTTCCGTGCCAATTTCGCATATCTGCATGCAAATGCACTGATATAGCACGCGAAACAGCGATTCCGCAGAGAAATACACTTCTGAAACGAAGAATCGTCGAATCTGACATAAGCTCGAATAAATCGTGATCGTGCTTGCCGAATCGGAGTTTCCGTGCCAATTTCGCATATCTGCATACAAATGCACTGATCTAGCGCGCGAAACAGCGATTCCGCACAGAAATACACTTCTGAAACGAAGAATCGTCGAATCTGACTTAAGCTCGAATAAATCGTGATCGTGATTGCCGGTCGGAGTTTCTATTCCAATTTGTCATACTTGCATGCAAATGCACTGATCTAGAGCGCGAAACAGCGATTCCGCACAGAAATACACTTCTGAAACGAAGAATGTCGAATCTGACATAGGCTCGAATAAATTGTGATCGTGCTTGCCGGGTCGGAGTTTCAATTCCAATTTCGCATATCTGCATGCAAATGCACTGATATAGCACGCGAAACAGCGATTCCGCAGAGAAATACACTTCTGAAACGAAGAATCGTCGAATCTGACATAAGCTCGAATAAATCGTGATCGTGCTTGCCGAATCGGAGTTTCCGTGCCAATTTCGCATATCTGCATGCAAATGCACTGATATAGCACGCGAAACAGCGATTCCGCACAG
>NW_027469956.1:0-51042 GCF_051020765.1 Lasioglossum baleicum | reverse complement strand
ATTCAAGCTCCCAACATGAAGGTAAAGAATAATGTAAAATAATTCAAGAAAAAAGCATTTTTATATTTTATGCAAGTAATAAATAGTTTTTTACTAGTTATTTTTTCTTTTTACTATACTATATTTAAAAAGAAAAAAATAGTATTAGAAAAATATACAAATTACAAATGAAAATTTTATAATGTTGAAATAATTCTAATTTTTGTAGGCAATTCAAAAATTATATCTTGCTAAAGAAAAATTACAAGAAACTAATGAAGAATTTGAACAGTCTCGTAAAAAAGCAAAAAAGGCAAAAACACAATTTGAAAAAATAAAAAAGGAAAGACATGATCGATTTATGTCCTGTTTTGAACACGTGGCCAATGAAATAGATCCAATTTATAAGGTTAATTTGTTAACAATAATATTTTTACATTCTTTACATTCTTTTCTTGAATGAAAGCATAAGAATATTTTTATTTTAGAGCTTAGCAAAAAATCAATCAGCTCAGGCATTCCTTGGACCTGAGAATCCAGAAGAACCTTATTTAGATGGTATTAATTATAATTGTGTAGCACCAGGAAAACGTTTTCAACCAATGTCCAATTTATCTGGAGGAGAGAAAACTGTTGCAGCGTTAGCACTGTTATTCGCAATTCACAGGTACTATGAAATCTTATTGTACAATTCTTAAATTATCATCTTCAAACAAACTTAAATAGCTTTTATATTAATTTACTTTTTATTTGTAATATGTTAAATTGTAACTTCATTTTATTATTTCTATAGTTTTCAACCTGCACCATTCTTTGTTTTGGACGAAATCGATGCTGCACTGGATAATACTAATATAGGAAAAGTTGCTAGTTATATACGTGATAAAACCAGCTCTTTACAAACTATTGTCATATCGTTAAAAGAAGAATTTTATTCTCATGCTGACGCGTTAATTGGTATTTGTCCTGATGTGAGTTTAAAAGTTTAAGATAAAAGTTTATATTTATGTAACAATATTATTGTATATATTTTTTTCATTACAGGTTGGTGAATGTTTGGAAAGTAAAGTATTAACTCTTGATTTAACTACATATCCCACGCACATTAATTCATAGGACATATTTTGAGTTAATAGTTATACATTTTAATTGTGTTTTTTCATTTTATGAGTTTATTTTATGCGTAATAATTTTATGGTTTACATATAAGACATTTTGAGATATCTTATATTAAAATTCAACATATGATGCTTTATGATCTTTATATCTAAAAACAAATTGTCAAATCTCAAAGAGTATTTGAGGATCATTTAATTTTTTATTTATATTTTTTCTTTCTTTAAAAATATTAATCTAATATTATTATACTTCAATTAATTTCAAAAATTTTATTACTATTTAAATTAGATTTAAATAGAAAATTGCCTTTAGTAATGTAAAAGTTATTTGGTAATAAATTATTTATATAAGTACATAGAATTATGCATTAAATTAAAATAATATGTCAATCTTTAAGTTAGATATATCAAATGTTATTAAATCATAATTTTTATATTGTAAGTCTGTAAACACGTACCTTTCTAAGATAAAAAAGTTTTATTATAATATACGGTTTATTAGTTTTTATATATCTCTCCTTAATATAAAATATGTAAATATTAATGCGAATTGCACAATAAAAATGTTAAACAAGTTTCATATAATATGAAAACAATATAAAATAATAATATCATATTAAGTTTTATATACCATATAATTCATATATTTTCATACTTACAGGAGTATTTATTTTAAATACTTCATAATAGAATTTCTTAGATATGTTATTAAAATCTTTTGTAAATATAAGTTTTATTTTTTATTTTAAAATACATTAATCATGAAAGTATTTATTGTAAAATATGATTTATAAATAATTTCAAATTTAAATAACTGAAATACGTAATATATGATAACATGTAGATATATAAAATCTATTTCGTAATGCTAATTACAATTGTATTTTACACATTCACAGCGAAATTAACAACTCTATGTATGTATATAAGTATATTATATTTTTATCTTCTTTAGTTTAGCACATGTGTTTATGGTAATTTTTATAAAATTTAGGAAAGCAATGTTTGTCATTTTTGTATATACGTTTCCGTTAACAAATAATAATATAATAAGTATTTTAAGGTAATATAAAAAAATGAGTTTTCAATTTAAAGAAAACTTTATTTCTTTTGTTACTTGAAGAATACGTTTTAATAATAATTTTACAAAAGTAGCCAATTTGATTTATTTCTTTGCATTTGAACTTTCGAGTTATAAAATAATGTTAAATCAATTTTGTTTTAATGTTGGTAGTATTGTATCTCTTACGAAAGACGAAATTGTGGCGCTTAGTTAAACTCAAAGTGTTTTATAAATTGAAAATTACGATGGCGGTACAATTGGATCATATAATACTTTTTAACTTTAAATCTTTTAAAGGAGAAGTAATTATTGGTCCCATTAAGCCATTTACAGCAATTATAGGTTCAAATGGGTCTGGTAAGAGTTCTATCATTTCAATCTTTGTTATTTGTCTTATTTTTAATAACCGTTTACTAAATTTCAAAAAACGAATATCATGAAGTATTGTAGATATACATAGTAATTACAATGAAAAATTTATATTCAAATTTTAATTTGTTAATAATTTATTATGTTTGTTCATAGTGCGCATAAATTATTAAAATATTATTTTTGATTAATGTAAAAATTAAAAATTTATCAAAATTGTATTTATATGTATAGCTTATTTGAATAATTAAATATTTTGTCATAGAACATTATAAATTGAATTACATGGAATTAAATTAAAATTATAGAATTGTATTTTAGGAAAATCAAATATTATGGATGCAATTGGTTTTGTAATGGGTGAAAAAGCTAGGAACTTGCGTGTTAAACAACTTAGTGAACTTATTTATGGTGCCAATGCAGGAGATCCCATAGCACACAGGTGTTAACATAATTCCAATTCTATATTGAATTAATATTAATGTAACTTTTATAAATATTATCAATGAAATAGCTATTTTCTTGAGTTATAAGTATGCAAATATATTTTAGGTACAAAGTAAAAGATTTTATTAAAATGTTTGTGAATTACTTTTATGAAGTTTTTTTTTTCATCATAAGATTGAATATGAAATACTTTGCATATATGCATTACTGTATGAATGAATGAATTAATGAATATAATATTATCATAATCTTTTAATATTTTCTTGTCTCAAGTCATATTTATATTAACTAATCCTTTTTTTTAAAATCATTTTCTTTAATGAAAGTTAATAACAAATTTGATGTAACTGAAATACATTATGTAGTAACTATTAAAATTGAAGTACTAGAATACTTATGTATTTTATTTTTAGTGATTGAACTAAATTGAATGTTAAGCTAAATTTAAAGTTTTACTTACTTGTAATGTTTTTTGATTGTGTAAAATATGGAATATTTGCTTGATAGTTTTGTATTGTAATTATTTATTTATTATATAATTTAATATATTTTATAATTTAATATTTATGAATTTAAGTAGAATTTTAAATATCTTATTTTCTATTTATTACTTTTTTGTTTAAAGTTTTTAATGTATTTCATTTATTGTACAGAGCTTATGTCACAGCTGTTTTTGTTCTTGAAGGCAATAGTTCTAAATCTTTTACAAGAAGCGTATATCATAATTCTTGTGAATATAAAATTGATGATCAGGTAATTTTAATTTTGTAAAAATTATCTATTTATGATTATGAAACAAATTCAAATGTATATCATATCTGTTTAAATCAATTCTACATTTTTTAACCTACATTATGAAACTTTATTGTGTAAAACATGCTATATTTTTCATCTATAAAATTGTACTTATTACAATTATTTCTTTTATGTTTCTTCATAACAAACATTAATAAAGAAAAGTAAATAATAATATATTCTGTATATTTTATTGTGATAAAGGTAGTTGTAGCTCAGTTATATATGTCTGAACTGAAAGAACTTAATCTGAATATAAATGCCAAAAACTTTTTAATATTTCAAGGAGCTATTGACTCCATAACAACAAAAACACCAAAAGAATACACACATATGTTTGAAGAAATTAGTAATTCAATTGAATTAAAAGAAGAATATGAAAGGTAAAAGAAACAAATGTTTATAAATAGTGATATATTATCATTATTATAAATATTTTTTCTAAACTTATAGGTTGAAAAAGGAAGTCAATCAAATAGAAAAGGAAATTCAATATTTATATAAAATAAAAAAAGATTTTCTTACAGAAAAGAGGTATGCTTTGTCAGAAAAGAAAGAAGCAGAAAAATATGAAGAACTTCATAATCAATTTGTATGTATTAATTTATATATATATTAATGTTTTATATATATATACATACTCTAAGAATGTATTTTATTAAAACAAATGTTAAAAGTGTATATAGGATATAATCCAGGGTAAAATCAACAATGAGTGATTTCCCCTGGCAGAAATGGATTCTAAAATATTACTTGGGGAGGGGGGTTAGAGTAAATTAAATTCCTTGTGGAATATATTTTTATACTATTTAAAATTTATTCTTAATTTTAATATATCGTATATTGTAATATTTCCTTCCAACAGCTTAAATAATTAAATTTACATTATTTATTTGTACATTATTGGCATAAATAATATTAAACTATGACTATTTATTAATTATTTATGCATTATAAAAAGTCGAAATAATTATAATAATCAAATAATCTATTTTATAAAAGAGCAAGAATGTGACTTAATATTTTCTAAATTCATTACTTTTGGAGGAGATACTTTCATCATTCCTTTTTACGTCCATCATTGTTTTCTGACCGCTGACGCGAATTATTTCAGATTCTGTTTCTAAATTATACCTGAATTACACTTTTCCGCTTAAATTCCACACATAAAAAAATTATCTCGAGATAATCATATAATAAATTGAATTATTTTCTCTTGCTTTTTAGTTAAAAAAGAAAGCAGAGCTGTATCTTTTTGAATTGTTTCATGTTCAGAAAGATATTCAAGATTTAGAAATTATATCGAGAGCTATAGAATCGAAAGCAATTGAGTATGAAAATGACAAGGAATCTGCAAGTAATTTATTAAGAGAGCGAAAAAATCAATTACAAATTGCGCTTAAAACTATGGAACGTATCGAAGAGTCTCTTACAAAAGTAGAAAGCGATTTAGCAAAGGAAGAAGCAAATTGGATAGAAGTTAAAGAAAAAATTAAATATTGGGAAGACAAAATTAATGCCTCTAATTCATTACTACTGGATGCACAAAATTCGAATAAATCTCATGTAAAAACAATAAAAGAATTAGAAAATGAATTAAGACAAATGGAGTATGCAAAATCTACGTTCATAGCAAATACGTCAACTCAATTACTATCTCGCGGAAGCAGTTTTGAACTCAACGACTTACAAGTATAATTATATTTAAACGAACATTTTGAATTTTTAAGTTTTACACAGAAACATATACGTAGGGTCAACAAATTTATTAACACTTTTCTTTTAAATAATGCAATATGTTATGTTACTGTGGTATTAAATTGTAACATTTCAGTTTACGTAACGTTGTATTGTAAAAATGTTACAATTATATAATAAGAATATATGTGTACAAGAGTATCATTGATCATATAATTCGAAAGAATGCAAGTGAGCCATGAATAATTATTTATAAATACGAAGTGATCTTTTTCAAACAAGGCTTTACTTTCGAATAAATTTGAATAAATATTCAAAGTTCATTATGAATGCATGTGTACTTTTACGATTTGTACCATTAATTTGGTGCCAGTCCATATATAAATGTTATAAGAAAAATTGAAATAGTGTAATATAAAAACTGAGAACCTATTCATAATAATACGGAGAATAATATTTTTCAACTGATTATATAGAATAATTAATATTATACAGAAATTTTTTTAACAATTTTGTTGGAATTTTTCTAAATATCAGTTAAAGCGATATTATAATATGTAGAATAATGTAGAAATAATTTATCGCGTGCTTATATATTCGCAATTAGGTTTAATGTAGATATTTCGTTATTATTAAAAAATTCAGGAAGCAATATTTATTTTTTCAAGGTGAAAGAATATTTTTCTTTAAAACAAGTAGCTGAAATACAATGTCTGGAAAACGTTCAGGCATGTAATTCTCTTAAACGGGAGCAAAGTATAAATCAAAATAAATTAGACAATGAAAACAGGAAAAGATACGAATTGGAAGCTGCGTTACGGCAAAAAATGATTTTGAAAGATGAAACAGAGAAACGTATTAGAAATATTCAAAAATTGATGAAGGAAACTCAAGATACGTTAATTGATAAAACGAATATAAAATGTAACTTGGAAAGCACGATTATTAAGCACAGAGAGGATGTGGAATCCATACAACGGGAATTACAATGCGTGTCTGATCAGCTTGAATCTGTAAAAATAAATAAATTCACAAGTTTGCGTTTAGACAAGGAAACGGAAACAATCAAAATTTTACAAAACCTTTTTTCTGGTGTGGTATGGATTAAAACTTCATAATAGATTCTGTTAACAACGGTACATTAGATGTTATATGTATTAAAGTGTATTTATACATACATATTTACATTTCAGTACGGTCGTTTATACAACCTATGTAAACCGGTTCACTCCCGATATCACGTTGCTATGACAAAAGTAGTGGGAAAATATTATAATTCTATCGTTGTATCTACAAACCAAGTAGCAATGGAATGTATCCATTATTTAAAAACACAACAAATAGGAACGGAAATATTTCTACCAGTTGAAAATTTGAAAGTAAAACCAATAAAAGAAAAACTGCGGTACTCATGAAATATCAATTTCATATAAAGTCATATAAAGTATTCCACCAATTAAAAGTAGTAATCCTTTAATTAGACTATTCCTATGGGACATAAAGCTCTAGAATTTTGTTCAGAGTCATATTGTATCAACTTAAAATTATTTAAATATTTTTTCTCTTTCAAAGACCAGTGTCAGTGTAAAATTAGAATTACAGTATATAATAATGTATAATATTATAAATTTTATCCGAATGAAAGTGTCAATGAAATAGTATTTGATGTATAATTAAATTGTAATAGAATTTTCAGTATATTATCAATCAATAATGTTTTCATAATTCATCGTTTTAGCAATATTCGAAATCCTCAAAATGTAAAATTTCTGTATGATGTACTTCAGTTTGAACCTGCAGAAATTAATAATGTTATTCTATTTGTGACTAAAAATACTCTTATTTGTGAAACGTTAGAAGATGCAAGAATAGTTGCATATGAAATTGATCCATATCATAAGAACAACGTAAGAATAAATATATTTTTAACAAACTTAACTATTCCTAATAAATTCGCAATAGGAAATCTAGAGCATGCGTTAATTTATGTAAAGATATATTAATTAAAATATTTTTATGCGCATACATCGAAAGCTTACATATTAAAATTATACAGTTTTATATCGCAAAGTCTATTTAATTCGAATGCAACACTATAGTATATTTCGAACGTATTGTATTGTAATACAGTTACAACATAAAGTTGAATACCTTACTGAGCATTAATAAATGTAGATTTTTGTGCTTTATAAACATAATATATTTTCAAGCAATTAATTTTAAAGTTATTTCAATTTATGACTAGAAAAATTTGTTGTCTGTCGATTTTAAAAGTATAGTCTATTTTAATTGCATGGATACCTTCTATAGTTCAGTATTAAAATTAAATTTAATTCACTTTATCAGTATTAGTTACAAGTTACTAATTATTCATTTATTTATTAATAGATATTTATATTATTTACTCATATTAATATTTATAATGTTATAGTGCGTTGCATTAGATGGAACATATTATGCAAAAAGTGGAATAATTTCTGGAGGACAAGTTGAATTATTAGAAAAAGCTAAAGTATGGAGTGAACAAAATTTGGTACAATTAAAATCGAAAAAGGTGCCTTTTATTCTATATGTATCTTTCAATACTATTATGAAATAATTTATAATATTTATATAAATTGCGATTAAAACATTACAGACAGCGTTAATGGCGGAATTAAGGGATAAAACTAAAACTTCTCAAAATGAATTTGAAGCAAATACATTAAATATACAAATTCGGGGTCTTACAAGTAGATTGGATTATTGTAAATTTGATTTGAACGATGCTGCAAGTGTTCATCATATATCTTCTTCCTTTTCTTTTTTTTTTTTCGTAGTAAAAAGAGTATATTTAATTAAATTTTTTCGTATTGTATTGTTCTCAGTATTCGGTTTTCTTTTTAGGAAAATAAAATAATTACTCTTAAAAATGAAATAGAAGTTATTCAAAACCAACTGCGATTGGTTGATGTAAGCATAATTTTTTTTATTTTTAATATCTTTTTCGTCTATGTTTTACTTGTTACGAATTATTGTAATTAATATCAAATTTTTTAATACCTAATATTTTTCAAGAATAATATAACATCAATTAAGAACATTATGAAGAAGAAAAATCAAGATATTCAAAATATAGAAGAATCTATTACAAATATTGGAGATATGATTTTTAAAGAATTTTGTAACAAAGTTGGTATAGCAAATATACGTCAATATGAACAAGAGAACCTAAGGTAATTGCTAAATACTTATTATTATTAGTAATTGAAAATTTTAATGTACATATGTTGCAGTTAATAATTATATTCTTTTCATAACAGATTTCATCAGGAGCAAACAAAAAAGAAATTGGAATTAGAAGAGCAATATAGTCGTATACAAAATTTATTGGATTTTGAAATGAGTCGAAATACGGAAAGTACGTATTCTAAGCTTATATTATACGAGTACTTCCTACTTATATGCTAATACATTAATATAATTTACTAATACAAAAGTTATTACATATGAGAATGTATAGTTATACTGAATGGCGTAAGAGAAAATATCGGAGATGTGACATTTGTGAAAACGAACAAAATAAAATAAATTAAAAAAATTATCTCAAAAAACAATTTGCTAACGAAAAACTTATTCATATTAAGTTACGAAAACTATCTTATTGTGTGTGTGTATATATATAAATTATATATAATATATATTTTATTTATTTATATTATATTATAATATACTATAATATAAATTAATATATAAATAAATTAAAACTTTTTATTATATTTTTTTTATTCTAAACTTTTTCTTTTATTTTTTTTCCATAGGTTTAATTATTAAAACAAACAAAAATTTGATAACAGCAAAGGAAGAGTTAGAAGAAGCTCGTCGAATTGAAGCTTTATGCAGAAACAAGGTTAACGGTAAATTAATGAAATTGAATAATTTACGAAGTATGCATAGTGGAAGCAAAAGTAACGTTGCTGAACGGACAGAAGAACTCAAAGAATGTAGGCGTAATATTAGTACTATTGCAAAATTAATTACTGATACTCAAAAAGAACTTACAATACATACAACTAAGATTAAAATGAGAAAAGCAAAATGCCATGCCCTTCTAGTCAATTGCAAGGTAAGATTGAACGTGTTAGATATAATACAGTAATATTAATTAATAACATTTGAATAATTTTAATTTTGCTTTCTAAAAATATTTTCCTGCCCTTAATTTCAATTAATTTTTAAGTTCCTGAAGTGAGATTCCTTTATGAATTTCAAAATGTTGTTTATCCTTTTTTTTATTCCAAAGTTTCAAAAAATAAAACAATTAAAATACATAGAAGTATTCTATAGTTGAAGTTGTAAATGAAATTCTATTTTGTAAGAGTAATATTACTAATCACTTCTTTATGACGTTTAAAAGTTCATATATATCATGTGAAGTTTTTAAATTTTCAAATTAAAATATATTATGCATTAACAGGTGGAAGATATTAATATTCCACTACTTTCCGAACAAAGTACAAATAATTTCGACACTAGCGATTCAACACAAACTATTGAAGAAAAACAAGATATAGATTTCCTTTTACGTGTAGATTTCAGTATATTATCTGAAGATACTAAAGCTAGAAAGGAAGAAGAGATTAATAATTCGAGAAGTAAACTTACGAGTGAAATTGAAAAATTGCAAAACGAAATAAACATTATAAAGGATCCAAATTTTAAGGTTTGTAAGAATTATTAAAATATGTATTTATGTAATAATTTTTAGATATAAAGTATAATTATAGACTTTTAATTTAATAAGTACTTACGATAAATATTATAAAAATTGTTATATTGATTTCTCTACCATTATTCAGTATCTTGTAAATTTTTGTTTGTAATGACAATAGGTAGAACAAGAAATTTGATAACATAAATGTCTAAATATTCAACGTAAAACAAAATTTATTTAATTTATATAAATTGTATTATTTTCTCTCAAATTTTGTGATTGTTTATTTCAACACTCGTAAAAGTTTGTGATTTTCGTCATGTATAAAATAATTATTTGATACATTAACAATTTATTTATTTACATTCACAGGCTAATGAAAAAGTTGAATTTGCATCAGAGAAATTAGTGGAAGCAAATTTTGAATATCGAAGTGCACGTAAGAAACAGAATATAATTAAAAGACAATTTGAATTAGTGAAGCAAGAGAGATACAATATATTTACGAATAGTTTAGAACAAATTAGTACAAACTTAGATTCCATTATTAAGGTAAATAAATAAATTTATATCTAATGTTACAAATATTTGATATTTTACTTTTTAATTATGAAATATTAATTCTCGTTTTAAATAATTGCAAAACGTGTAGTGTTTAGTAAAGGACAAATCAGCACAAGCTATACTTTTCTCGGATAACTCTGAGGAACCATATCTAGGTGAAATAAATTATAGCTGCATAATGCCAGGGAAACGATTTCAATCATTTTCTAATCTCTCGGGTGGAGAGAAAACACTTGCTACAATAGCTTTTTTATTCGCAATTCATAGGTAACTTCAAAAATTAATCTTTTATTTAATCCTCGTCTACTGATTTAATAATTTACAATTTTTTTTATATTTTTCGACGGTACAAGTATCTAACAGAATTAATCATATAGTTTTAGACCAGCACCATTTTTTATATTGGATGAAATCGATGCAGCTTTGGATAATGTAAATATACGAAATGTTGTACGTTTGATATACTCTAATATGAAAGAAATGCAGTTTATCGTAATATCTTTGAAAAAGGAGTTATATTCATGTGCCGATGCTCTAATTGGAATTTGTATTGACGTAAGTTGTATGACTTTTAAACAATTTTTTTTTTGTGTTATATGCGTATAATTTACGTTGTTTGTTTGTGTTTATATTATTAAAAATTTCCAAAAATAATTTATATTTAAACATAAATACTAATAAGATAGAAGTCGATCTTGAATGGATTAATATAATAGAAAAGGAAATTTAAAAGTATTTATTTAATTTTATATTAATTTTCTCTTATTTTTAGAACAATGGGACACGCCCAGAAAGTTCAGTATTTACACTTTCACTAAAAGAATATCAGTTCGAAAAATAATTTCTTTATTTTATGTTTAAATCATAATACGATATAATATTTTGAAAATTTTATTTTTGTTTTATAAATGTGATATTGAATTTAAATAACTTCTAATGGATGTTACTTATAGATAATGTTATTTATGTTTTATATATTTAACGTTGTAGGTATCATATTTTAGTAGGTGTTTTAGTCGTTTTAATTCAGATCAAAATATATTTAACGTTTATTTCATTTTATTTTTGAATGACTATTTACTTGTGACGAGATACACGAGTAGTTTTGTGCAACTAAAAAGACTATTACTAGAATTATATAAGATTTTAATCATTGCTTTATTTTATATTGTTGATACATAAATAATTTTATTAATTTTATTTTAAATCCTATATTATATTTTACATAAATCATTGATATCGAAATCGTATCGTTTTTGTTATTAATATTCAGAACCATCGGCAGTTTGTAACCACAGATATTTAACGTTGAACAATAAAACGAAACAGTCATTAATTAACTTTCATATGCAATTTAGTTTCCGATCAATTTACTACCACATTCTGATATACTACCTCTCATACACTATTAAATTCTGTTTAATATTTTGAACACTGAAAAGAAACACCAAATCGATATCGTACGACTAGATGGACGCTCGAGTTCTCTCTCTCCAAACTATCTTAAGATACTGTTTCACAAATGCGAACCTTTGTTCTGCGGTTGACTGGGTTTACAACCTCTCTATATCATTTATATCGTTCAAACCAACTATACTTAACAATGATCTAGTCACTGGCCTACATAATTACCAGTAAATATCATGTAAAGACTTCCATCTAAGATCACAAAGATGTCGATATCTATACATCAGATATTGTTCGTTTCATCCACTAGAAGGCGCTTTGATCTAACCAAAGATCGCCTATTTGTGATGTGCATCATAATCAAATGTCGATACAGGGAATATTGATAGCACACTGGCTCGTTATTTTTGAAACACCACATCCAGTGAATAACGTGCAAGGTCAACAAGTAGATTTCTTTTTGTCTTAAAACTCAAAAATATCCAGATTCTATTTCCTGGAATATTTTACAAACCATTACCAGTAACAGAACAAATTATCCACCGATTGACCTTAAACAACTCACCTGCTCTGGCGACATGGATAATTGGAAGAAGAAGAATTGGAATTTGCCGAAAATTTGACATAAGTCCATCATCAAGCCAGCAAACTCAACACGAGGCAACAGTACACTCCCATCTCAAAGAAATCAAAGACTATAGCAGTTAAAGTCACGAGGCTGTCTTCATCTCTTCGCTTCACATACAACCTGCCATCTCTCGTCTGCGAAATAAGGTAGCCTTCAATTACGGCAAGGTTATCTCTTCTACGCGCAAACAAACATCTTCGAATATTGAATTTTTATTTTATTATATTTTTCGATAAGTTATCAAACATATAGTTGGAAGATAGTAACAAGTTCTTCTATCTCTAAAAGTGTAAAACCGAAATGGTAACCGTCAACTATACTTTCTCCTGATAATAGGTAGAATTCTGGGGTTGAAAATTGTTATACCGATTTTGGTTAGTAAAATAATTTTAAGAACGCGGTTATTTTCTATAACAGTTACGAAAAATGAAAGTTAATGGAAATATCGATTTCAGTTTGCGTCTTTAATAATTTTGAAGATATTGATACTATATCAGTCACATGTAGATCTTATTTCATTTTTTGTATCGGTTATAATTTTTTTTTTTTTGGTAGTGATCTTTGTCATCCATTTTATGATAATAAATTTTTAATATAACATATTTTTAAAGGAAACCGGAGTCTCAGAAGCTACTTGCAAAATAATAACGATTATATATGTACATATTTGTTTCTAAATGAAGTATACGTTATTTTCTTTCAGTCGCATCAATTATAATAATACCTATACTAATATCACTGATCGGGAAACGATAAAGTAACATTTCCACTAAATTATGATTTACAAGACCTTGGTTTATATATCCATATTTTCTGTGCCATAATTTATATTTCTGAAGTACTATTATTAGTTTTTAAAAGACAAGAAATTACAAATTACATTATTAACATACACTTATCGCAATGTAGAGAGAAACGCAAAGTATTTAGAAATACAAGTTTACATCTAAAGGCGCCAACTTCAATTTTTTGATGACTTTTGATGTATATTTCATTGTTGATATACATCCTTATTTAAAACTGACAGATTATTATGATACTTTCGATACAGTAGAAAAATTACTTCGAAGACAATTAAATATCGCGATTTGTAATTACACGTTCTGCCACTATACTGGCGCTGTAATCTTTTCCAATACTGAATCGATAATATCACATGTAAAATAAAAATTATACGGCAAATAGGTAATTCTCGAAGTCGTATGATGAAAAATATAATACGTATATTTCATCTGTTCTTCTATTCTGTATCTCACGTATGATTCTTTGTTTTATATGTACGTAATCTTATTCTATACTGAATCGGTAACGTTGAAAGCGATACTACAATGATAAGAAAACTTGAAAACATTCATGACGTGCGATAAAAAGAAATGTAGTATTTATATACGTATTGAATATTAGATTTAATCTATATATCTTTTATGATAATATTAAAGATTTAGTTTCTTACTGTATGAATTATATTATAAATGTTCTATGGATCTAAAATGTTTTTAAGGTATATACAATAATATAGTATTAATTAAATATTATTGTCATACAGGAAATGATTGAACTATTAAGGTTAGGAAAACGAATATTAATATATGTGTTTTTGTTATTTAAAATATAGATGAAATTAAGAAAACAATTGTATATAGATATATAAAAATGAGTCAATATTGATGTATAATATAATTATAAGTAGATAATTCATTGTATTTTCGAATAATTAACAAATGAACGAACTTGAATTACAGATGTTGTTGAAAGTTACTAAGTGTCGATAAAATCGACGGTCGGAATTATCACGAACATCTATTGTACAAAATCATAGAAACAACGCTGACTAATATTACACTGGCCCAGATATACTATTAGAAATAGTGGCAACTCTGATTTATAGTCGGACACAACGATACAGGGACTTGGGTCAATGTAGCCTATTACGGTTAACGCTTTGTAAAGTAAGTCGCGCTCCGGGAATGCGGCCAAAATAATGATTGTCGTTTAATAAACTTATTAAGTTGAAATGACGCGATCTGTATCGACAATACTATCGTAACTATAACCGGTAAAAACGGGAAGATCATGAAGCGTCTCTGTGGTCTTCCTTTTTTTTTTTCTTTTTGTTTTGGTAAGACATAATTTTTATTTTTATACGATTTAAATGAAATTACTTTAATACTTAAAAAAATTATTTGGTAAATTTTTGTTTCAATTAGTCTTAGTAAAATAATCAATTCAATCTATATCCTTGATTTAATTAATTAAATTAATTAATCATGACTTTAAGTAAAAGTTATATATCTCACAAATGTTTCAATTAAAATTTCTATATACATATGCACATATCTAAGATAAGTTTATGTAAAATATAGAATTAAAATTATTAATTATAAACTACATTTTATAATGTAGTTGATTTGTTTTGTTACATATCTGTGATTTGTTTTAAATTAAGTTGTAATTTTTATATAAATCTTTATAAAAATTTTCATCTTGCATTTAAAACATTGTATATATTTAACATCATTCTATTCAGAGACACAATATTGCTGATTATTAAGAGTAATTAATACAACATTTTCTGAAAAAAATATTTCGAAGATGTTATGTATTTAACGTTATACAAAAAAAAAAACATTTAGTTTTTCATAGAAACATTATTATTATTATTATACATTTGCAAAGATATAATTAAATAAAGAAATATAATTAAAAATTTAATTAAACTAAGATTTGAAATATGAAATTAAATTTGGAATATAACAGGAATGGATATTTAAAAAATTATTGGAATAACATCAGATAAATAAATAAAATTGAATATTATTTATTTCATAGTATCACAATTTACGTGACATTGTTATTAAACCGCTATTCACATTTATTAAGCAACAATATCACGCAAATAATCAGTATGATATTAAAAGAGATATTTTAAAGAAACTTTGTAATCGAAGTGTTATAATGAATATATGATTGAATATTAAATATAATTTTATATACTCGAGAGAGTGGTATATTATCATAAACATGTAAATTATCTTCTTCGCGTTTAATTACGCACATTCTTTTTGTAATTTAGGTAATAAATTAATTTAATTTAAATATAAATATGGTAAATTAAATAATTAATATGTTTAAACGCCAACAAAAATAATTTAAAATTTACATATGTGCTCAGTTATATTTATTAATGTTGCTTATTAAACAAAAAAGTGTATAAACAGTGTTTAGTATTTTCAATGGCCTCAGAATTGAGTGCATATCTCGTATGTATACTTATGTTTGTTTCACTTGAATATTGAGTGAGGACACTATAACATGGTAACATGATGCATCGCGTCCAATTTATGTCCTAGTTCACACTTTCGCAACAATTCTGGTCACAAATGCAGAACACATCTTGTTAGTCATCTTTTTATATATACAACATTATTTATTTATATCTACTTTTATATTTATATCTATATACATATGCGTTTATACTATGTTTACATTTCATATAACAAACTAATATAATTTAACTTAAATTTACAAAAACATTCAGTTTAAACAAAAACAATGAAATAAAATAAAAACCCTGTAATATTATAGTTGCTGAAGAAGACATTAGTTTTCGAGCATAAGAGTTAATACTTTAATAAAAAGATTCTTTTTACTATCGACCTTACATATTAAATTTGTAGAATCCAATTTTAGTAAATGATTATACTTTACAGTGTTATTTATACTTTGCAATTATACTTTACAATGTTAAAACCATTTTTTCTCATTACAAGATATTTTATATTTCAGCATGTTAAATAAGACAACAAACTTAATATAATTTCATCGAATATTTGTAACAAGTTGAATTTATAATGAAGTATCTTAAATTTCAAATGAAATAAAATTAAGCAAATATAATATTTCTATAAAGAACACGCATATGAATGGCCCTTCCTATCGAATGGTGCATGAAATTTGAATTTTTATTGAAATTTCGAAAGTATATTTTTCAATACTTTTTGTACTATGTAGAAAAAAATGTTACATTTACATTTAGCGACGAGTTATTTCGCAAATTAATAACTTTAGTTATGTAAAGTTTAATAAAAATGGATCTATTATCGATAATTAGAAAATTCTCATTAGATGATATATAATTAAATTCGAGATAATTGGAAGAATTGCTAGAAAAAATTTGTTTTCTATTTTTAACACTGATTCTTCTAACACATGTCCAATGACTTTAGATAAAATTGAAAGCACATTTAGTACAAGAAAATAAGTGGCGTGCGTACTCGATCATCGTAATAAAAGACATATGCAGTTTCTTGGTAAAGGGTGATGACCTCTTCATTTCGTAAAACGGATCTAGGATGAAATAGACACGAAACAAAAGAGCGCACAAACGATTTCTTTTCTAATAATCGCAATTGAAATAAATGGTACATAAACTTTGGATCACCTCTGTTCACGTACCCTTTCTGTTACTAAAGCCGTCAACAGTCATCGACAAATCACTAGAAATTGTCAAAAGTTACCCAAATTTAAAAAGAAACAAGAATATTCTCAATAATAATAACAATATTCTCAAAATAATAACAATATTCTCAGTAATAATAACAATATTCTTAATAATATCCTCAATGCTTGAGAAATCCCACGACGAAGCGAAAGTTATAATTGTTTAAATTAATTGTTAAATTACGCAAACCATTAGGAACAGGTGCAAAGAATAATTAGACCACAGTAGAATCCAAAAGTCATCAAACGATGAGACTAAAATTAGAATTCCTAGATTTTCATGAAAACGTTAATAGAAATGTTCCATTAAATTAGCATGATTTCAAGTAATTTCAACGTTTTTGAAAATCAACCAAAAGGAGTTCGTACCGTTACTAAACTCGAACCTTCTTAACACTAGATTTACGGTACCCGTGAATTGACGGATGGGTTGCTTCAATTATACGATATTAACAGATTTAATTAATTTATATTAAGTCTGGTAATACTGCGATTGTTTCCAAATTAAACCCATAATTCTTTTTAAAGAAAATATGTGGTTTTCTTTACCCTAAATGTCCATAGAAATAGGTATACAAAAAACCCCCGTAAACATAGTGTTAACGAGTACAAACGTGCAAGATTGTAAAAATTCGATCGAACAACGCCTGGTGAACGTTTCACCCTTACCTTCGTCAACGTGTCTGATGGATGAGCGAAGAATGGGATTCTGAAAGAGAAATAGAGGAAGATAGGAGAAAAAAAGAGAGATCGAAGGAAAGGGATCACAGGGAAGGGATGAGATGGAACCAAGACAGTGGGAGGACTGCATGTAGATCGTAAAACGGAGGATGATGACCTCCCCTGAGTTACAAAGCATCTGCTAAATAGATGATACGCCAGTTGTCGTATGTCTAGTTGTCCTCAGCATCAGACGAAGGCGAGTTGGCTCTAGGATCACGTTACTGGCATCCACCATCGTAGTTGCTCATGGGGCCGAAGGCCCTTCAGCTAGCGGCGGCGTTCGTCGTGGTTCAGCTTCTTTTCCTCCGGGTCGACTCTATACGGACCAAACTCAGGAAACAACGCTCCAAGCCGCTGCAAGCTCAACAACCCAACAACAGAGAATATGATTACTACGAGGGTTACGATGATTA
This sequence comes from Lasioglossum baleicum, assembly GCF_051020765.1. Taxonomy (NCBI): domain Eukaryota; kingdom Metazoa; phylum Arthropoda; class Insecta; order Hymenoptera; family Halictidae; genus Lasioglossum; species Lasioglossum baleicum. The sequence goes on along the minus strand of NW_027469956.1, from coordinate 32,645 downwards.
CGATGAGTACGACGATAGAAACGGTGAGTATTACCTTCCATTTTTCTTTTACGCGACGCAACAACCACGCTTCCGACGATAAGTTGAGATTTAGTTGAGATCATTCGATTCGAAGACGAATCGAATTTTCTCACAGCGAAGGATACCTCGGATGTTGACAGAAGTTAATATTGTTAATATTGTATTAATATTGTATTATTGTTAATATTGTATTAAGTTATGCTCGGTAGTTTACGCGAGGTATGTCGTCGTGGAAGTATAATGGTTGCCATTTTTGATTCCCAAAATCGGCAGTGCAACATACCGTCGATTTTAATTGATTTTGTTCGATTAGGTTATTGTTATAGGATGTAGTATAGAGTGGGATAAATGTGAGATTAATTTCTAGTTTTCCTTTAAGTTGATTACTCTAGTGGTGTAAATAAGTCGTTGTGGAAGTATAATGATTGCCATTTTTGATTCCCAAAATCGGCAGTGCAGAAGTAACATACCGTTGATTTTAATTGATTTTAGTTAATTTTGTTCGATAAAGTTATTGTTATAGGATGTAGTATAGAATGTGATAAATTTGAGATTAATTTCTAGTTTTCTTTTTTCAATTCGATTATTCTGTTGGTGTAAATAAGTTATATTCCGGTGGTGTAGAGTAAATTCAAATCAGGATAATTCAATATCGTTTGAGTATCATATTTTATTGAATGTATAATTTCCTTTTGTTGATGTCAAATATTAGTAATGAAAATAAAATATTCTGGCATGAGCAAGGATAAAAAATGGTGGCAATTTACAATTAATTCAAATTGTTGATTTCGCTAATTTTATTTAAAAATCGTAATATACTGATTGCAAGTCCATACCAAAGTTTCTTTTTTTCATAGAGGTAAATATCACAATATTGGGAATCGTATAAGTATTATGGCGTGAGCAAAAATCAGAATAATTTAGGGTAACTTAAATTCGCAATAGTCTAATTTTACTTAACAGTCATATTTTACTAAATTTATACAAACATTTTTCTTTTCTTTAATACATAGATGTTATATGTTATAGCTACAGATTTTTTTATTTAGGTGTTTCGTAAAAAATTGATTTTTTAATGGAAATTTCGAAAATTAACGGTTATTAATTTCAGAAAGAATGGTAAAAATTTACTTTCTGAACATAATTAATTACATAATTGATGATTCTCTCCAATTTCAAATGTTTGTAATAGCATATCGATGAAAACTATCGTTATAGAAAAAGCGAATAACTTTTTAAATAATTTTTACATGATTACATATTTTTATGTTTAATTAAAACTTTTGAAATATTAATCTCGCAATTCTTACTATTTTCAAGATATAATTGACAATTTCTGTTGCTTACTATTATATATTATTGTATATACTTGCATTATATGTGAATATAAATATATAAGTAGAAAATTACAAGTTGATTCTAACAAATTTTTTCAAGGTACAAAATTCAAATGATATAGATAGCTGTAAAATATAATTTAATTCTTTAATTGTTTCATTTGAACTTTACAAGTTTACAAGTTTACAACTTTACAACTTTTTCTTTACTCAATTACACATTCATATATTCGTATGTATTTTGTCAGTTTTATTTTTCACATTTATCAGTGCATTATGTTGTTTTATCATCGCATAAGTAATAAAGAAGTTGCAGAAGAACTAACACAAAAACATTTATTCAATCTTACTAACTTCTGCAATCGAAATAAATAACTATAATTAATTGTAATTCTTTTCAAGTGCAGCATATTAATAAATATCGATATTTGTTGCGAACAAAATTTTTCACGTAATTCACAAATTCATTTCATTATTTCTAATTCAATGTTCGTTTGTGTTTATACAAATTATTATATAAAGCACTTTAAGAATCAAAATTCGATATTTCAAATGATAATATATTTATGAAATCAAATTATCAATCATAATATATTTATGAAATCAAATTATCAAATCATAATATATTTATGAAATCAAATTGTCAAATCATAGTATATTTATAAAGTTATACCAATTTTCTTAAAAATTAAATTTCATATTAGAAAGAATTAATTTCTTATATTTCTAGCTTATTTTTATACGCGAAATCATTTTCTCTCTCTGTGCGTAACGGCCATCTTGTCGCGCGTAATATAGGACGATGGTGATGCACGATACAACTTCCACAACGATTTCATACGTCTATGGAATAGTAAATAATATCAAACCTGTTTAATATTTAATAAGTGTAACAATTATATGTGAATTTGTATTTTTTCACACAAGTATTTATTATTTTCTGTAATAACTTCGAGAGAAGCAGATATTTCGAAATAATGATTTCTTCGACGTTTTTAAACGTAAATGCAATATATTGTAAAACTTCTGCATAATAAAGTTACTTGCTGTATTAGTTACGAAGCAATTGAAGGATGTATTAATAACCCTGCGAGTAGCACCGGAAGCTTCGGATCGGATGCTTGTTTTAGCGCTTTGCGCAATGCAATTAATCAATTGCGTCAATTGATAAAAATTAACAATTAAAGTTTTTACTATAGTCTATTAAGTGACACGCATCTCGATACTTTCCGGTAGTACCTTTTTGCACATTAAACAGGTATTTTATCTCCTGTTTTAGCTGAACGCGATAATTATTTTAGATTCGCTTCCTATTCATCTTCAACATCAAAATTCGATATATAATAGTTTTATAAAAGAATAGCAAAATGTATGTTTACCCTACAATTATATTTTTTCTATTTTAAAATGCAATTTTAATTATTTTAAGTATAAATTAAAATTGTAATCAAAAATTAATTTATTATCGAAGATAATATTATTATATAATTATGTTATTATTATGTTATACAGATTATAGTTATATTTGTAATATAATCTTCGATAACAAATTAATTTTTAATAATTTTTTAATTGACTTAAGCAGAGTATTACGATTATAAGAAATTAAATTATAAGAATTAAAGCGAAGGGATTTTTATAAAGTACAGTATTTTTGAAAATAGCAAAAGAAAAATTTATTTAAAAAGATTGATTCATTCGTGTTTCGATTTTAATATTTTATACTTAACATTGTATTTATATGTGAATTTATATATTTATGTGTATTTAGGTTTATTTTAAGATTTTTAAATAATTGTTTTAATAATGTTTATTTGTTTAGAAACCGCAACAACAACTACTCCACCACCGCCTGTTACATCTAGCATCATCAATACTCCGAGTACGTTTACATTTCACGAATCTTTTTTAATATTATTATATATTATTAATATTATTATTTATATTATTACTTGTTACTTATTACTTATATTATTACTTATTACTTATATTATTACTTATTACTTATATTATTACTTATTACTTATATTATTACTTATTACTTATATTATTACTTATTACTTATATTATTACTTATTACTTATATTATTACTTATTACTTATTACTTATATTATTACTTATTACTTATTACTTATATTATTACTTATTACTTATTACTTATATTATTACTTATTACTTATTACTTATATTATTACTTATTATTTATTTAGAATATTTAGAAAAGTAGTTTAGAAAAGCAGATTGAAAAAATTCACGAATGATTAAATTTTTATATATAAAAATGAGACATTGCTACGTGAAATTCAGTATGTCTATAGAAGTTAGTATTATAAATTTGTGACTGCTTATGGTTATAAGAATTAACATTAAAGAACATTATAATATTATAATATTACGATTTAATATTAATGAAAGATATTGATGAATATATTAATCTTATTATTCATATTACATGAAATATAAAGGCAGGAGTGGATTACCAACAGAAACATTGCAAATATTCTACAGACCATCGTTATCTACAGATGTACCAGCCCAAACAACAGTTCGATCTTTCAGTCAAGGTATTTGATACTTCAATATATAATTTATCGAATATAAATTTGGTAATTGGTATTACAATAATTATAACATAGAAATATTGCGAATATATAACAAAGAAAAAAACACGTTTTATTTAAATAGAATTAAGATATTATAAAATATTATAATTAAAGAAATTATTTTGTTTTTTGGCATTCTAAAGAATAACAAAATTATTGAATATTAAATGTACAATTTAGCTATTATTTTCGAAAGTTTAATTCTTCTGCAACGAAACGGAAAGAAACTTAAAAATTTGGAAAAGTAACATAATATACATAACTGTTACCAATAAAATTTTCAATTTCTTCTGAATCAAAATCAAAATTAAGTTAAATTAAAAAGGTCTAGTTAATGATTTAACTTAATTTTGATTTTTAATTAAAATTAACTTAAATTAAAAAGACCTAGTTAATGATTTAAGTACGTACAATTAATAAATTGATAAATCAATTAATTATTGAATAATTCGTTTGTATTGCTTTTTATTTATATTTATATTTACTGTTTGATAGAGCTATCGATTGCATTTTTTTATTACTTAATTTAAATGCTATTTACTAACTTTATGACTGTAAACTTATGATCTAAATCTGACACATCGATCTGGATTCATGATCGTGCCATTTGCCACAAGCAAATAGCTTTCTAATGTTGCAAATTCACGAGGTGTCTGAATTACTGCCTTCAGTTTGGAATAACTGTTTGTCATAGCACGCTTTCAATTTCTAACAAGCGATGAAACTTCCTGTTTAGTTGGATATTCAGAGACAGTTTTACAATAGACGTACTGATGTCAATATTATTTCTAACACTGTAAGCAACTGATTCGAAGCAATTCTTTTTTCTCAGTATTTTTCTAAACATTGATTCATTTGGAATGTCTTGGTTTGTGTATTGCTACAGAAAAATTCTTTCATACTTCACTCCTTATGTATCGTTTATTTTACTTTATTTAACACTTCATTTAATACTTTTTATTATTTTTATTATCCAACTATTTTTATTAACTATTTAACTATTTTTATTAACTATTTAACTATTTTTATTAACTATTTAACTATTTTTATTAACTATTTAATTAACTAATTAACTATTTTTATTATCCAACAACTTCCTTCTAATATTTTTATTTCTGTACTTCATTAAAGATAATTTTTTCATGTTATATTTAATGACAATGGTAAACATCCAATAAAATGTATTTATATAAGAATAAATACGACGAATAAATAATATTATCTAATATTGATATGTTATAGATAATTTTATTATTATTCAGTAATAATAATAATAATAATTACTTAATTTAGTAACGTAATACCTTAATTTAATTTAACTTAATTTAAATATTAACTAATGATAATAGATAAATAAGTAATAAAATTACGATATTATTATTTAATATTAGGTATATAATAGATAATTATATTAGATAACGTTAGAAAATATTAATAGTGAACTAATGATAAATAATATTAGATTTATTTAATTTATATAATTATTTATTTGTATAATTATATCATTAAAGAAATTACATATAGAAAATTGCAGTTACACAAAGTACTTATATATAAATTAGACTTATAAAAATCTTAAAAAATTAAGTATCGAAAAAGTTAGAGTCCTTTAACCTTCGAATTTTTACCTTTATATTAAATTTATCGCGATATTATATTAGGTTGGGAAAAAGGAAATCTATTTAAAATTATAAAGTAATAGATTTCTTTTTCCCCAACCTAATATAATTTTCTAAATTATAAATTTCCTAATGATAATTAAGAAATAGTTGTCAGCGCCATCTACGATTTTTAACCGGGAACTTAATGATAATGAACAAACAATTGTCAGTACCATCTATAATTTTGAACTAGAACATAAGTTTCCAGTCTTAAGTCATAGACGACGCTGATAGTTGCTTCTTCATTATCATTAAGTTTTCACTTAAAACTTATAGATGGCGCTGACAATTGTTTCTTAATTATCATAAGGAAATTAATAATTTAGAAAATTATATTAGGTTGAGGAAAAAGAAATTCATTATTTTTATAATGTTAAATGGATTCCTTTTTCCACAATTTAATATATTGACTCATTAATAAAATAAATGTATGTTTACACATTCAAAAATGTAATAACTGTATTCTTATGTTTTGTTCATCACGATAGAAATACCTGATGAACAATATGCTACTTCTGAAAGAAGTCATTTAGTAAGTATATAATACGATATTCAAAGTACGTACGTATACACATAAAATTACTAATATTCATAGTTATAAATTTTATTTATTTTCAATGCTAGTCACCAACAGAAATCGTTCCTGGAGAAAGTAATGTAATAAGTGCAGTCGCTGTTCCTGGACCTAGGGTAAATATAATAAAAAAATATCACATAATTTAGTTTTGTTAATACCGTTAATAGTACATATACATTACACTAACACGTATTATTATAAAATTGTACCTGATAATAAATAATTTAGTAACAACTCACACTATTTTCATAAATTAGGGAGAACCCGGTAGACCTGGAGACAGTGGTCGTCCAGGAGATGCTGGATATCCTGGACAACCTGGATCTCCAGGAATTCCAGGACCTCCAGGACCTCCAGGACCTGTACCTGATGTAAGGAATTATTAACATTTGTTCACAATTAATACTTATCACTTAGTTCAGTTATACAATGTAATATAAAGCTACACGTTAAACTTAGATTTTCATCTATTATTTGAAATCAATATATCATATCATTGTAAGTTATGTACATAATAAAATCATATACTGTATATACACATTTTTGATAATAAATTAATGTTGACAGGTATCAATGTATTACCAACAATTAGCTTTATCTCAAGCTAATCGAGATAAAGGGCCAACTGGAGCAGCAGCACCATTGTATGGCCCAGAAGCTTATCTACAAACACAAGTAGGTCCTATTGGTCCCCGTGGTCCAGCAGGTAATACTTCTAGCTTTGGCAGTTATCTTTAACTGTTTATTGTTATATATAAAGTCAATATTTTTTAATGTTTATTAGGCCCACCTGGTCCACCTGGACCACAGGGGTTTCAAGGAGTGCGTGGAGAATCTGGAGAACCTGGAACTCCAGGTCCGCCTGGTGCACCAGGCCCAAGAGGATTACCTGGTTTAACTGGGAAAGATGTACGTATGTAATTAATTAACGCATAATTAATAACTTAATAAAATTATAAATAGAGCTTAGAAATTTGTTATACAGTATGCAACAGTCATGAAAAGTATTGATATTTACGTATACATAGAGGATAATATTTAACACATGGATTGAAATATTATAATAATAAAAGTATCATAATAAAAATGTTTAAAAAAAGTTTATTTTAGTCTTAAAAAATTCCTCTTATCATTGAAAACAAAACAAAATTAGAAATTATATCACATAACTTTCTCAGTATATTACTTTTTAATTATTGTTAATAAAATATTGCACCTGTTTAGTAAAATTATTTGACAAGACCAATATATTTTGTACATAAAATTATTATTATTATTAGGGTAATACAGGTGAAGATGGAGAGCCTGGACCTCCAGGATCAGTTGGTCCAGTCGGCTCAAGGGGACTTCCAGGAATGCCTGGTCTTCCTGGTGTAAAGGGTCATCGTGGATTTCCAGGATTAGATGGTGCAAAAGGGGAACAAGGCATATCTGGTGAGAAAGGATCCATGGGTGCCCCAGGACCGATGGGCCTTATAGGACCTCTGGTAAGTATCAAACATTGTTATTAACATAATCAAAAGTAATTTTTGTAAACTGTAATTATACCTTCCAATTATATGAAATAACAGTTCATTAGATATTATTAATTATATAGGGTCCTGCAGGTCCACGTGGTGAGAGAGGTAGAGAGGGCCCACCAGGGCCTCCAGGAATTAGAGGAGTGGATGGAATTTCTGGACCTCCTGGACAACCTGTAAGTAAAATAATAAGTATCAGAAATATAAAATTTTAACTATAAAGTAACAGATGTATAATGTTTATAGGGTGCTGTAGGTAAACCTGGTTCTCCTGGTTTTCCCGGTAGTCCTGGAATAAAGGGAGAGCAGGGAGCACAAGGACCAAAAGGAAGTCAAGGCATACAAGGACCTCGAGGTATATCTATCATTTTAAGTTTTTTCGTATACACATACAAGTATCCAGTTAAAGATTATTTATTATATAATATCTATTTGCTAAAACTGGATGAAACGTATGCAAAAAGTATTTTAACTTAAAATACCTCATACATTAATTTTTATATAATTTTTCTATTTACTTCGAATTTTATATATTTTGTAAGAAATAAGATGTATTTCACTTCTCTTATACTCGTAGGTGAAACTGGACGTCCTGGACAACCTGGGGAATCTGGACCACAGGGTCCTCAGGGGAAAGATGGAATACCTGGAGAAAAAAGGAAGTACAGGAGCACCTGGTTTAGTTGGTGCTCCAGGTTTTCATGGTGCTCGAGGACAACCTGGAATACCCGGCAATTCTGGTACTCCGGGAACGAAAGGAATGCCTGTAAGTATTATTTTTGCATTATATTCTCATAAAATTATTAGTAATTTTATATCTCTAATAGCTTATTGTTCTCGTACTTAACAGTAATCTCTCATTGTATCATTCTATTATAATTTATAGGGACTTCCTGGTGAAAGAGGATTTAAAGGTGACAGTGGCGCTAAAGGTGATGCAGGATCTCCAGGACCACGTGGTTTGCCTGGTCCTCCTGGAAACGAGGGCAAACGAGGGAAAAGAGGAATGCGTGGTGTCCTAGTGGTACATCTGGTCCTCCCGGAGAACGTGGAACACCAGGGGCACCAGGTCTTCCAGGACCTGATGGACCTATGGGACCTAAAGGTGTACTAATATAATTAACACGATAATTTATTACTTTTAAAAATAGATTTATTCCACTAAATAATGTATATCCATAAAATCAATACTTTGTACTACTATTATTAGGTCAGCCTGGAGATCGTGGACCACTTGGACCAACAGGACCAAAAGGATCTACAGGAGATCCTGGCCGCCCAGGACTACCCGGTTTACAGGTTTTTATCTTTGCAAACATAATTATTTTAGTAATGCAATGAAATTCACCCTATCGAATATTTATACTTGGCAAATAGCAAAGAATAACAATGAGTAAAAATGTAATAAAACAATTTAATAATATAAGAAAATTTGTAATGTAATATTACAGGGAACACGTGGTTTAATGGGTCGCCCTGGTGCTCCTGGAAAACCAGGTAACCCAGGAGAACGAGGAATTCAAGGTGCTGATGGAAAACCTGGTGAACAAGGCCCACCTGGATTACAAGGCTTACCTGGTGCACTAGGTCTTCCAGGGGAAAAAGGGATATCCGGTATTAATAATATTTACACATTTTTTTATTTTGGTATTAAAGTTGAACAGTCAAAAATATTACTTTTACGAAAAATATATTCATTAAAAGGGCGAACCCGGAAAAGCTGGTGAACCAGGAAGTTCTGGACCACCTGGTCCTAGAGGCGATACAGGAAAAGAAGGGGCACCAGGACCACAAGGTTCACCTGGGCCATCAGGAGCAGATGGTGAACGGGGACCTCCAGGATCTCCAGGTCCTAGAGGTTTCCAGGTATATTTCAAACATTCAAAAATAAGGAAATATACAATTTTGGAAATGATTGATGTATAAAATATGTAATACGTTTATCAAAATGAATATAAAAATAATAATCAAAGGAGCAATGCGATATTTATTACATAATTTGATGTAATTAGGGTTTTCCAGGTACAACTGGTAATCCAGGGACACCAGGGAAAGATGGAGAACCAGGCATTCAAGGACCACCTGGTCTACCAGGCGTACACGGAAATAGAGGTGAACGTGGATTTCCTGGTGAACGAGGTACACCAGGAGGTCCAGGGTTAATAGGACCAAGAGGAGAGCCAGGCGCACAAGGATTAGATGGTCCTCCTGTAAGTATTTTCTGACTTTCTCATATATATATATATAATGTAAAAGATTCTCAATTTGTAACACATTATTTGCCTACGTTATATTAAATAGAGCATCGTATTTAAAAAATTATTTTAGACGTATTTATTGTAAATATATATTTTAGGGATTACCTGGAACAAAAGGAGACAGAGGAATTCCAGGACCATCTGGATTAGTAGGATTACCTGGTGTACGAGGTGTGCCAGGAGAATCAGGTCCAAAAGGAGAAAGAGGATCTATTGGTCCATCTGGTCCTGAAGGACCTCCAGGTTGTATGTTACAAAAACAATGTATTTATTATCTTAAAAGAATACATAATGCTAAAATATTCCTTTATAGGACGAATTGGAGAACGTGGACCACAAGGTCAAATTGGTCCGGCCGGGACCACCAGGTGAACCGGCAGAACGAGGCGATCCCGGTTTACCTGGTCCCCCAGGAGAAGTAGGTGCTCTTGGAAACCCAGGAGAGAGAGGGCCCCAAGGACTACAAGGATCCCAAGGCTTTCCAGGACCACAAGGACTTATTGGTTTACCAGGATTAAAGGGTGATCGCGGTTATCCAGGTTCAAAAGGAGACCAAGGAAGTCCTGGACTATCTGGTAAGAAAAGATAATACATAGTAAATAATTAAGAAAATGTCAAATTTAATATTTAACACAGACTTAGAGCATAAATTCCGAATATAGGTAGTCCAGGTGAACCTGGCCCACAAGGTCTAATTGGATTAACCGGAGCTAAAGGAGTGCGAGGTGAACCAGGAGCTAGAGGAGAGCCTGGTATTGTAGGACCACCAGGAATACCAGGAAGCGTTGGACCAATAGTACGTTTCTTTCTTTATTGTTAAAAATATCAATTACATGTTAATACATGTAATTATAATTTAAAACCATAGGGTCCACCAGGTCCAGTAGGACCACTAGGACCACCTGGATTACCAGGTAGCAAAGGTAATATTGGAGAAACAGGACGAACTGGAAATCCTGGACCAATTGGAAATCCAGGCTTACCGGGTGTAGATGGAAGTAAAGGCGAAAGTGGTTCTCAAGGGCCATCAGGAGCTCCTGGACCTCAAGGTCCTCAAGGTGCTCCTGGTGAAAGAGGATTACCTGGTTTACCAGGCCCTTCAGGGCCAATAGGTGCTAGAGGAATACGAGGAGCACCCGTGAGTTTAATTAAATTTTCATCTTAAAGATCTTATAATAATATTCAATGTATTATAACGTTTATATTTTATTCCATTTTATCCTTTCATACTTTATCTGATATAATATAATATTACACAATATAATAGGGTGAATCCGGTATACCTGGAAAACCAGGACCAGAAGGGCCATCTGGACCTCCTGGACAAATTGGTCCAATTGGATCACCTGGACCATCGGGAGAAATTGGACCAGAAGGACCTAGTGGTAAACCTGGACCACCAGGAATAGCAGGTCGACATGGAAATAAAGGACCACCTGGAGCAGTAGGACAAACAGGGTTACCTGGTCCTCCAGGATTACCTGTAAGATGTGACTATATTATATTTATTAGAAATTTTAACAGTTATATATAAAGCTTTAATAATATCACATGAAAGTGTTATATTTATATACATATATTGATATTTAGGGACCACGTGGTCAAGCAGGTCCTATAGGACCAACTGGAGAAAGAGGACAGAAAGGAGAAACGGGACCACAAGGTGTAGAAGGACAGCAAGTTAGTTATCTTACTTATATTAATTATTATAATGATTTAGATAACTTGTAATTAAGCATTACTATTTATTTTTATTATAATTTTAAACTAAGTGAAATAAAAAGAAATGTCTATTCTTACAATTAGGGACCTAGAGGAAAACCAGGACCTATAGGATTAGAAGGTCCAAAAGGTGAACGTGGAGAAGAAGGTCAGAAAGGTGTAAAAGGCCATCAAGGATTTACTGGTTTACAAGGTCTACCTGGGCCTATTGGTCTACCAGGGGAAAAGGGAATACCTGGACTTCCTGGACTACCCGGTAAAGATGGTGAAGTTGGACCTAGAGGTAGTCCTGGACGAGATGGTAATCCTGGGCCAATTGGATTAACTGGTAATCCAGGGCCAAAAGGTCCCACAGGAGAAGAAGGTCGTCATGGATCACCAGGACCACCTGGTCCTCCAGGGCCTCCAGGCCCACCTGGTGAACTTGGATTAGGTTATGATGCTGCATCTTTAGCTGCTCTTTTAGGTAATAACTATAATTTTTTTCAATATATTCATATTTACATTTTTTATAAAGTACAAGTAGAAATTGCTTACTTTTTATATTATTAAGTACTATTGCATAATTATAAACATCGAATAACGTTATTATTAAATTATGCTTAATACTTTTATATACTAAACATCCTTGTCTTTCAGTACTATAAGGCTAATTTTTATTATATTGAATAGGACAAGGCCAAACTAAAGGACCAGATCCATTAATTGGTGATGAACCACCCAGAATGTTTGGCCAAGATATGACTGAAAAGGAAAGGCAAGAACTCATTTTGAAAGCATACAAACAATTAAAATCATCATTCCAGAAATTTATGAAACCAGATGGTGGAAAAAATTCACCAGCCAAAACTTGTAGAGATCTTTATACTGCTTATCCCGATAAACCTTCTGGTTAGTTTACAAATTAAAAAACATATGATAAATGAAATCTTACTCTGTAAATTATCTTAGAACATTAATTTATTTCTTAAAAATATTTTTTCATTTTAGGGGAATATTGGGTTGATCCCAATGAAGGAGATACAAGAGATGCAATTTTTAGTGTATTGTGATGCTGATAAACATGCAACATGTATATTACCAAACCCAGTACGTTCCCCAGAAATTAAATATATCACAGAACAACCAGAAACTTGGTTAAGTGATATAGAGGATGGAATGAAGGTAATACAAGTTGAAATAAACCTGCATAATAATATAAGTTTTCAATGTGTCAAATTAATTATTATTATTTTTAATATGTGCAATATACAGATTACATATAAAGCAGATAGCAATCAAATTGGTTTCCTACAACTTCTATCAAAACTTGCATATCAAAATATAACGTATCACTGTAAAAATAGCATAGGTTACTTTGATTCTGTAAGAAAGACATATAGAAAGGGAATGAAATTTTTAACATGGAATGATGCTGAATTAACACCACGTGGAAATCAACGCCTAAGATATGAGATGATAACTGATGAATGTAAAGTAAGTTTTAAATTATTTAGGTACTAAAATCTTAATGTACACAAATTTCTAATTAGGAAATATTATAACATCTATTTATATTAATTTTTATAGATACACAATGGAGAATGGGGCAAGACAGTAATTTCATATCAAACTGATAAACCTGTAAGATTGCCTATAATAGATGTGGCCTTACGAGATATTGGAAAACCCGATCAAAGCTTTTATATTGACATTGGTACTGTTTGTTATGAATAATAAATTAAAATTTTATAAATACATTTTTACACTATTATTATATGTATAATTAAAATATTTTCTTTACTTCAATATTTTCATAGATGTACATACATAGTTTATAAATTTATATTTCCAATGATCCAAATATTTTGAGATATGTTAGTCATTAATTTTTTATTTTTTCATAAATTACGTACATCAAAAAATATTATAATATATACTAAAACAAATGTAATTTTACATGATGAATATGTTATGAATAATTCAAAGTTTTGACAATTTATACTAGCAAAATTTTTTAATTAAAAATTTTAACAAATATAATAGTCTTCCAATAGATTTTAAATCAAAATATATATATATTAAAATTAGTATGCGTATATACATGTAAAATACTTAATAAATATTAAGATAATTACATAAGTAATATCTTATTTATCATATTATCAAACTACTTTATATGTTAATAAGCAAAATTATATGCATATATAATAAAAGAGTGTCTTGGTTTTAAGTCTCAAGTTTTAAATTGATACATTCTCATCAAACACAATCATTTATTTGTACCTTTGGAGAACTGTGAATCTTATAAAAGAAAAGTTTTTAATGTAATGTTAAAAACTTTAATGTAATATTAAAAAATATTAAATTAATTCTTGCAAAAAGTTTTATTATTATCATAAACTAGAGTAATATAAATAATATGTACATCTTACTTAATATTAATAATACAAAATTACTAACTATTAAAGAATGTTCAAATAAATTTTATATAAGAAATAATATTTGAAAATTATATTTTTTATATAAATTCTTGTAACAGAAATTTTAATTCTGTGTTTTATATTACATTAATATCGCTATCATAATTTCAAAACTATTTTAGAAAAGACTATATATTAATTCAATATGTTTATATGTATTCTATACAGTTAAAATTAGATATCAGTTAAATATATAGCATCTTTTACATTTGAGATTATAGAAAATTAATATAATTTTATGGTTTTATGAATTATCTTAGAAAATGATTTTTATTTAACGCAATTGTGAATTAAATAAATCAAATAAAGTATATATACAGTTTAATACATTATAATGATTTATAAATGTAAAACTTTTTAGATATTAGTATTATAAAGAAATTTTCTATTATTTGATATGCAGTGCATTATTACATATAGAAAAATAGATTTCATTCATTATAAAAATATTTATGGATAAAGAAAAATGGAAATAACCCTATTAATATAAAATACATTGCTTTACATAATTGGGTTATGTTAATACATTAACTCTAAATTGATTACATTATTTCTTAAAATGAATTTAACATTTTGCAACTTAAGTAAGATATTTTATTATAATAAATTTTCATATTCATTAATTCTTAATTAACATACATTTAATATGTAGCATAGATAAATATATTTTAAATATGCATGTATCTATTTATAATTGCATATTTAAACGTTTATTTTTTATCTACTTCCTTAAAAAATCAAGAATAGTTAGTGGTGTTGTCAGCAGTCTTAGTTGATAATAAAAATGATAATTTTTATATTTCATATCATTTATAAATCAATATTTGCTGTTTAATACTAGAAAAAAATGATTATATACATACATATGACGTGTAGATATCAGAAAAATATGAAATCTCAAACATAAAATTATTATCCTGATCCATTATATGTATTTGATGTATATATGTAGATATACATACACATTCATTCAACAGGTGCTAGTGGTAGGGAGAAAGAAGCGCGAATTGGTGACTAAAAAAGGTAGCGGCGTTCAGTGACTGAGTTTCAGTCACGTTTGTCATGGCGTATGTGCAACAATTTAGTTTCCTCATGTGTAGTGCTACGTTGTATTGTGATTTAGAAATGTTAATACAATAACTATTTCTATTACATTTTATACGAAGTTTGTTATGTGTATATATAAATCAGTTAAATTAATATTTAAATTTCTAATTTAATATAAATAATTATATTGACAAAGGATAACATAGTTTTGTGAATATTGTTCGGCAAATTGGCGGGATATTAATTATTCGTTTTATAGTCTTGGACAATATATATGTGATAGAGGTTAACCTGACTGTGCATCGAACAATAAAGCCAGAAACTGCTGATGTAAGTAATGCGTGATAGTTATTTCCAATAATTCGCTATTAAAATTTGTTTAGTAACTATCATTTATATATATTAAATATTAAAATTGTTTAACATATAAACGTTTATATTTTAATTTTTCTTCAATCGTAATCCAATATTTATACAGGCTTACATTTTTGACAATAAAAATGAAAATGAAAATGATTTTATTAATTTATTGATTTTCATTTTATTCAATCAGTATGGCTTATTATGTGCAAGAAGTATCTTTGAAAAGTGAAACAGTAATAAAAATAACTGTAATATGATTAAAATAAAGTCATTTTTAATCGGGATATAATATTGTCTTTTTTAAGTTCGAAATGTTATAATCAATATATATCTTAAAAAATATTTAATACATTAGAAATTTTGTCATATATGTAAAAGATTCTTTAACATTTAACAGTACACTAGTTAAGAAAATAGTTTGAAAAAATTGTACATTAAGGATTGATTTAACGAATAATTTGCTATATACAAACAAATTAAATTCAAATTTTAATAATTTCTTACTATTATTTTCGTTTAAAATTGAGGGATAACAATACAATCTGTTAGTATTCATTTTGACTTTGAATGACATTAAATCTTACCATGAAATAAATTTTAAGAGTTAATAGATCGATAATATAAATCGTGTAAAATGTTGTGCAATATTTATCACCGATTGAGTTTCAATAGACGATATTAATGTTATGCATAGTATAGAAACGAGATAATACTTAAAGTGCATTATGGATTACTTTTATAGCAATTTTAATAATCCAGCTATAAACATATGTATACCTGGCGGCATATTTAAATATTTTGTGCGCTTCTAATCAAATTTTCTATATCTTGCGTATATAACATGTGACATTATATAAGATTGCGTAATCCCAATATTATGGCAGATTAAATATAGAATTCGGATGTTCTGCTTCTTTTTTCAGCATCTTCGAGGGAACATATGATTTCGATCTTGACCAGACAGAAAATGAAACAGCGTTGTTTCTGAATTACCACTGGCATTTGTGAAAACATGACGCAATGCAAATGAACCAATAGTTTACAAAGTTGACTGAATACCGAAGATATCTTCCAAATTAACTCGACACGGATGTTTCTTACCGATTATCGATAACAAATCGCGTATTAACGACGGTTAACTTCGAATAGAGATACCATTTAAAAACTCAAGACATCGACCTGACGTTCCTATATTATTAACCAATCGTACGCAGTAACGGACAAAATGGCTCTCTTCCGGAAGTTCAATGGTAAGTATACAATTTCAAAACTTGTTTGTCGCATTCCTTGTTACCTTTGTACATATTTATTGCATTTCTTATTCCTTCCTCCAACTTAAAATCATTTACTTTTTCATACCATCAAATTTACATAACGAATAATTAATTAAAGTTTATATATATAAATATTAAAATTTTCCAAATATAATATCTGTTGCATCGATAGAAATATATACATATGCCAAGACTACGAGTTGAATTAACGATTAAAATCAGATTTAATTTCAAAGGGGATTAAATTTTATTATACGGAATATTAAAAAAACATTGACTTAGTTCTCATAATTATTATTAATTTAATCTACCGCGTTTTACGGTAGTCGAATTCTCATTTATACGAAGTAAGTAAAATAATTTGCTAATGTAACAAATGTTTCTGCAACGAAGTAAGTCATCAATCGTTAATTTAATGGGTATCGATCGTTGAACTCGAGTAATTAGTAACATAATGTAGACGCACACGAATGAAATTATTTTATGTAATAGATACTATTTCAGCGAATGTGTAGCATACGAAGTATATCGTTGCGATTATTATTACCAATTATTTCTAGCGCTAAATAAATACCATTAATAAATAACATTAAATAAATAACATTACGAACAAAAATTATTTTGTTTAAAAGTCGTTATCCTATCTTACATTTGATTAAATGTAATATATAGAATATTTCTTTTTTATTAATTAATTTTTCAATGTCACATTAAGGACATTCTCTTTCCACGCAAATCATGTGCGATTTATTTTGGTAGGATCGTTTGCAAATGTGTATCTCACATATAAGCATTACGGAAATAGACTAAAGCATGCACATATTTTAGTTATGCATGTATGTGTGTATTGCAGGTAGTTTTATATATATATATATGAATGACATTCCTTTCTAACAAAGTAGTAACCGACAATAACAGATTTATAGTCACAATTATTTAAAGACTGAAAGTGTGTTTAACCTACATAGAGCTGTGATGATTTACGTAGATGTTTAGTCAAGTTCGTCTGTTCAAGCCACTAACGAGACTCTGTGTGTGAACCAGACAATAGTATGGGTCATTGAAGATATATGTATTCAGTTTAAATGGCAGCCGCACGATAATCGCATGACGCGAATGTATTTACTTATCATGATATAATTCTCACATATAACAAATAACGCGTTATCGGATATTTTATACATACGGTGTTAAAATTTCGTTTTGTATATTTTCGTTTGTCCACGATAACATGTGTTTATAAATACATTGTTTTCAGTCTCATCGTATTTTTGTATTTTCATGTTTTTATAGTTTCGTGTTTTGACGATAAAAGCTGCAGTATTAAAATGAAATGCGAATTACCGAATATATAAATTTTACAAAAATTATTTGAGCAACGTGTTTTTATTTTATAAATTTGATGACTTTATTCATTAGAAGGGATTTAAAATTGAATAATAATTAATATCTTAATTATCTAAATAAATTAATTAATTATTTAGTATTTAACTTAGTTTCTGGTATAGAAATTTTGTATCATTAAAAATCAAATATTTAATTGGAAATGATGCAATTTAAATCTAATTATGCAAATTTGTATTATTCTGTTTCTTTGTAGTATTACTACTTAAACTACTTGTATTTTGGGATTTGTTTATTTTTGTTGTATTACTTGTAGTGTCAAATTTGTGTTTTCTCTCTTAAATCATGAGCAGAATAAATAATTATCGTTATGATATTCGTTTGAAACCTATTTCCACACTTTCAATGTTTAGAGAAATATTCGGGTGTATATATTTAAACAAAACATGCTATGTGTTGATCATATATGCTAAACTTATGTTCAGTTATAGGAATTTTAGTATTCACCATTCTTTTTAAATATTTTAAGTTATGTCTCTTTACCAATACGAAAATATGTTTTATGAAAAATTTCTAACATATACAATATTTCGTTTTTGTATTAAAGAGTTGATTTGTTCATTTATTCATTCATGAACATTAGTTCATTTATTCATATTACTATGCATTCACTTATTTTGATGCATGTTAGCGATTAAATGTCATAGTGACATGTTTATTTAGGCCAAACGCATACGCACGTCAAGCACAACTAAAATTTATTGGAAGTCAAATACAGAGGTCAATTTCCCGATTTGATTGCTATATACATATATCATATACATACGATTACACCGTCCAATACTGTATTTCTATTTCTTCCTTTACAATATAGATTGTTCGATACTTATAGAATTGCTGCATCACTTTCAGTTTTCGAAAAAAATCGAATTTTGTATATAAACTGCCAATTTTCAACGAGAACGAAGTATTGCGTGAAAATTAAAAACGTTAAAACGTTCTAATCAGTCTCAAATGACACAAAAGTGATCCTTCAATACACGAGTATCTATGATTCTAATATTTTTCACCTTTAACCCTTTGACTGCCACGCCGAAATCATATGTTTCGCCCAGGACGCCACGGTATTATTTTTATTATTCAAAGCGTATAATGGCAAAATAATAACGAATCGATGTTAAAAGGGAATATTTTTATCAAATGGAGGGTTTCTCTTACTGGTGGTCACGGATGACCACCGTGGCGCCTTAGTAACGGTTCGACGAAGATTACGGCACGAATTGCAAAAAAAAAGAAGGGCGAGCGTACCTGGAACGAAAATTTTGCAGGGAATGTTAGAAAAAAAATTCCAAACTATTTGGGTGAAAAATTGCTAAAAATAAGACCAAGAAGGTGACCACTTATCGTCCGGATTGTATCGGTGCGCCGCATTTATGTTCGGAGTGCTTTAACAAAGTGCACCGTTAGATGCAAGATTTATTCTAACATTTCGTTATTCTTTATTGTTCTAATAAAAAATTTTAATCGTTCGATAGGGCAGATTTTATTTCAATGTATCTTCTATACATCGGCCATATTCAAACACGCTAACTCTCGATTTTCATTTAGTTTTTTACAATTGTAAAAAGTTGAAAGGCTCCGGTCACCCATGACCACCGTGGCGTCACGGGAGAATCCGTTGCCGGTCATATGTGACCACCATGGCAGTCAAAGTGTTAAAGGATTATAAATACCCATTGATGTTCAAAGATTCACCAACAAACGTAGTTTCTATTCTTACATTTTTACAAAATATTATTTATCCAGCACGAATTTGCTATATAGTACCGGATTCTGTAGACATTTCCGAAGAAGAAACCATTCGGCAGAATTGTCAAAGAGTTTTTTAATTCTCACAGATGAAGAAAAATCTATTGGAAACGGTTGTTGCTGCCAAGCGGTCATCGCCTCATTGTTTTGCGTAAGCAGTGCTGTAGCTATGCTTTATCGACATTGCTAGTAGTCAGTATACGCTTAGTTAATGTATGTAATAACGTTGCGTGTATATTACAAATTATGTAAACACGTGCATATTAATTATACGCGTAAACGTGGGCACGCAATACACGTTCAAAATGACCTTTAATAGCTACGGCACTGCTTGCGCAAAATAACGGAGCAATGACCGCTCTATGAGAATTAAAAAACGCTTTGATAATTCTCCTGGACGGTTCCTTCTTCAGAAATGTCTACAGGATCCGGTGTCACATAACAATTATTGTTGAATAACGTTTTGTACAAATGTAAAAATAGTACGTACATATAAATGTAGTAATAGTACGTTCATCGGTGCTTTTTTAACACTAGGTTTATGGTGGTTTTTTGTATACCTTTTTCTACGGACACCCGTTAGATTTAGGGTAAAGAAAACCACATATTTTCTTTAAAAAAAAATTATGGGTTTAAGTTGAAAACAATCGCAGTATTAACAGACTTAATATAAGTTAATTAAATCTGTTAACGCTAGGTTTACGGGGTTTTTTTGTATACCTATTTTTACGGACACCCGTCAGATTTTGGGTAAAGAAAATCATATATTTTCTTTAAAAAAAAAATTATGGGTTTAATTTGAAAACAATCGCAGTATTAACAGACTTAATATAAGTTAATTAAATCTGTTAATATCGTATAATTGAAGCAACCCATCCGTCAAATTCACGGGTCCCGTAAATCTAGTGTTAATTGTTTAAAGCTGAAAAATATTATAATCATAACTACTCGTGAATTCAGGGATCTGTTTTGGTGACATTTGAGACCGGTTAGAATTTTCTAACGTTTCTAATCTTCATAGAATTGAAAGTTCTCGTTGAAAATTGGTGGTTTTTACAAAAATTCGATTTTTTCGGAAACTGAAAGTGACACTGCAATTTTACAAGCATATTATATAAGTAATGTATATTACAAAAAAGAAAAAGAGTTAAAATTTATTGGACAGTGTACTTAATTGTATAAGTATGTATTACAGATTAATAAGCTTACTGAATAAAAGTTTATACAAACACAATATACTAAGTGATAAAAATGTTCTTTAAAATTAGTCGTCAATTATACATAATTAAAATTTTAATCGAATGCTCCATGTTAGTACTATGTTTTAATATAACGATAATAATATTACTAATTATGGTAATAATATACTTGTATTATTTATTTCGACCTTTGTGTTTTTGTAATTTTTATTAACTGAAGAAAATAAGTAACGAAGTTGTTTGGTCTTGCGCGAAGAACACTGCGATAAAGCATTTCATTTTCCAAATTTTCTTTTTTCTCAAATGCTCGAAATATCCGAGATTTATTAAAAACAGTAACATGTTTCTACTTATTATACTGTTGCAGAAGACAAATGTAATCGTGTAATCTTCCATTTAACTTGGTAATCTTCCACTTTACTTGAATAACAAAAATTATTTATATGGTGGAAAAGTAGCCATGACTTATGATTAAAAAAAAAATATATATATATATATGTATATATAAACTTTCGATTATCGTTTACATATCTTTTCGTAGTAAATAAATAAAATTATTTTACGCGGTTGACAAATTGATAATGATACGTGTGCATAGAATTATCTCTTGTATGTTTTTGATGTTAAATAGATAACACATGATAAGTTAGATTATTTAACCTGTTAACCGAGTAATTCATGAAAAGTTTTTGTAATCACACTGTTAGCAGTTTATATCAAAGATCTATTTTTAGTTTGATAGACTTTAATTGAAAAAAACTATACTATAACTATACTATACTATACTAAACTATAACAAAACGTTGTAATAAATCAGGAAAGAAAGAAATTATTTTATTCGAAATATTTTGAATTCTTGTAGGAAATAAAAATTACCTTCAACATTTATTAAACTAAGGTAGATACATAATTGCACAATTATATAAATTTTGTTTCGTTTAAATCATTTTTTTTTATTTGAAAGTGATTTTTGTCGTTCAAAGTCATCGAAGGTTAACGTGTATAGAATAACGTTTAACTTTTGCTGAATTACGATAATATGAAAATAAAATAGTTGAAGATCAAAATAGAAATGGCTTCGAGATGATTCAAAATTGTTTACTGCAATATTTCTTATAGAAAATCAATATTTTTTCTTCGCGAGATTTCTTTGCGTTGCCAGAATAGACAAAATGTAGGCGGGCAAGGATAAGTGAAATACGATGTATATATAGAATATAGAAGTTATTAATATCATTATACATGGTGTTCTGTACGGAAAAGATCACTTCGTTACCTTTTTTACTTGTAACGAGTCTAATAGATGCTTTATACAAAACTGATTACTTTCAAAAAGTAAATGTAATGCAAGGAACATCTTTAAAGATCTTTACTCTTCTTTTTTGAGTTTTCAATGTTGTCAAAACGTTATATGCACGTATTAACACTAGATTTAGGGGACCCATGAATTTGATGGGTGAGTTACTCCAATTATACAATATTAATAGATTTAATCGACTTATATTAAGTTTGTTAATATAGTAATTGTTTTTAAATTAAACTCATGATTTTATCTTTCAAGAAAATACGTGGTTTTCTCTACCCGTAAATTTGATAAGTATCCAGAAAGATAGGTATTCAAAAATGTCCGTAAAACTAGTGTTAATATGTTACTTTACATATTAAAATGGATATTTATTTAATTAAATACATTAAGCTAAGTTTAATGAATTTTTACTTAAATATTATTTTTCTTACGGTTTACCACCAAGATTTTACAAATTAACTAATATGCTTACGATGGAACATATTCATTGAATACTAACTTCAAATATTGCCTTTACTGTAAACCAAATATCGTATGACTACGATATGACGTCAAAATATAAATATTGTAACTCCATTCTGTTAAACGTAATTAATCAAAGCTATAAATACTGATTTTTAGTTTCCAAAGTATTAAAATAACTATAAAATTTAAATTAAATTTATTTGTTGATAAATATAGTATCGAGTTAAATTGTATTATATTAAATTAATTTAATAAACATTGAATTTGTTATTATTAATCGTTTAATAATAAATGATAAGATATAGGTAATATCGAATAAATCAATAATTCAAAATATATTAAAGTATTAAATATAAAATTTAGTATTAAATTAATATTGAAATAAATATTATTAGTATATAGTCATTAGAATTTATAATAAATATTTGAATTAAATTGAAATCTATAGTTAAAAATTAACCAAGATAAGCCTTTTGAAATTAAATTATTATTAAATCATTAATGTAGTAATGTAATTTCTTTTTAGTATTGTGAAAAAGTTAAAGAATTTATTTATACATCTGTATGAGTTATTTCTTTTTCTATAGTTAAAAATTAACAAGATAAATAAGCCTTTTGAAATTAAATTATTATTAAATCATTAATGTGGTAATGTACTTTCTTTTTAATATTGTTAAAAATTTAAAGAATTTATTTATACATCTGTATGAGTTATCTCTTTTTGTCACGTACACCTTATATTTGGCGTTAAATTTTGTAGCACGAATTTAGTTATGTGACATTTGCGTTTGAAATATACAAGAATTGTACAGTGAGTGTCCTTGACGTGGAACTTTCCTCGTTGCATTGCTATTTCTTAAAATCGATTGCATCATATCAGATAGAAGTAAGTACATTGAATGTTTTTAGTACAACACATAAGTGGAAATGTCTCCTTCCCAGGAAAACTTATTTTGCAATAAAATCAGGATTATGTTTTATATTTAATTGTAATAATTAAGGTGTCGATTAATTCGACTAACAGAAAACAATTAAATTGAAAAACCGTTGAAAATAAATTTTCTAAAATTACAATAAATTTACAAGAAATCTTTTAAATAATAAATATAATTTTCTCAATTTGATAGTATGTTAATAATGATAAATATATACATCAATCTTGCATGATTATATGAGAAAATGAAATGAAAAGGTGTTATTAAAGTGACATTTCCGTTTTATGTCACGATAATATAATAAAAGCAGTGATGACTATGCGATAATATAATCTAATCTTGACGAAATCTCATTAATTTAATGCATAATGAATTTTAGAAATTATTGAACCTCTAAAACAAAGAGAGAATGCATACCTGACATATTTAATCTATAACACAAAAATTATTGTATTTGTTGCTTTCATCTTCTTCATTTCATGCAGATTATTTTGTGTTAAACAGTACACTACATAGTTTATAGTGATTGTAAATT
Organism: Lasioglossum baleicum; assembly: GCF_051020765.1. Classification (NCBI taxonomy): domain Eukaryota; kingdom Metazoa; phylum Arthropoda; class Insecta; order Hymenoptera; family Halictidae; genus Lasioglossum; species Lasioglossum baleicum. The sequence continues at coordinate 8,206 of NW_027469956.1, read as the reverse complement.
CAATTAATAAAATTTATGACAGAAAGAAATAATTAATTATTTCAATGAATTATTTTTAAAGAAATAATTAATTATTTCAATGAATTATTTTTAAAGATATAATTAATGTAATTTTAACGAATAACAGTTTTATTTGTAACATGTTTTTGGAAATAAATTGTATTGCATAACTTTATTTCCTGAAAAGTTTCTAACTCAATTTATTTTGATTTTAATAAGTAAATTTATAAATATAATATTAAATAGTAATCTTTTCTATCAAAGTATCTGTGAAAAGTAATAGATGGTGTCTATAAAAAAATGTTATTCTCAAAATTTCACTTCATTTTTTAAAATTTAGTATTACCCGCTTAATTGTCTCAAACTATGCTCGAATTGCAACACTTATATAGAAAGATAAACTAATTTGAAATTCCATGGTGCTATCTCTACGGTTAAGTAGTTCGCCGAGCGAAACAATTAAACGTGACAAATATTTCATAACGTGCCGACGTTATTACTTTTTTTTCCTATGATATCATATCCAAAAGTATATCAACATTTGTGCCAGTAATTATGAGAGTTGTTTAAATAATAAATCTAACAGAATTGAACTTTTCATTCATTTTGTATTATGTTACACTTATTTACAAAAATGTAAAACTACATTTATAAGATAGTAAAGGTAGTCAAAAATAGAATCAGTAGATTGAATTTGTACTTGTGTTAAAATTAATTAATTAATTTTAAAAAAAATTTCTTTCAAAATGTTTTCTCTTGCAAAATTCTATAAATATCTCGAATAAAAATATTCTAAATAAATATTCGAAATAAAAGAGAAGTAGAAGTATAACGATTTTATTTTCTTTTTTTTTATATTATTGAATCGTTACCCAAGATATCGTTGATCACGAGTTAAAGATAACATGCTTGCATTGTAGTCTCAATTCGAAAAATTGGTGGAGATAAATCCACATTTAAAAGGCTATCAATATTAATAGTTTTCATTAAAACATATATATTAATTTAAATTTACATAATTTTTATTCACTTAAAATGTTATTGTTTATTATGATTCATTTTTCGTACTTTGATATTAAATCTTAAATTTCGATAATTTTTCGAAATTTAATAAATTATCAACTATAGGTTCATAAATTATTCATTTAATATTGTTTGCGTTTATTACGTTGTTATATCATTCGTAAACAAAAATTCTTTGATTCGATGATAACAATACTACGTAGATTGATTCAATAGGAACTGTTATCTAAAATATTTCGTTATCTACTCATTTTATCAAGCGAATTTTAATACATTCCGTTATATTCGAATTTATTAGATGAATGAAATTTAACATCGAACCTTTGACATGGCCTAAATAGTTAATTTTTAAACTGTGATTTAAAATTGCGCCACTTATCATAAGTATATCACAATCGTATTATAATTAATTTCGCAATATTTATCTCACTTCCAATTCCATTGCTTCTGAGAATCACATGTTGTCTGCTTCGTCCATCACGACTGATCATTAATTTGACCGGTCAAATAATCGTAGGTTTAGCGCAAATTGTTTTACTTATGTTTTTTATGAGATATCAAGGCAACATTGCGTTTCTTAACATTTTTATAAAGCTAGTACACTTTTTTTTAAAAGCTGTATCGTAATAAATAAAGAAACTAATTTAACGACTTACAATAAGGTAACCTTGAAATGATCTTGATTAACACGATACATGTATCGAGCAGACTTTATGGTACAATTGACATAGTTGCAGCGTATTGGATTTGTTTTTTTTGCATATACACGAAGTATTCTTATATTATTAAGAAATAAAGTAACGTGCCTGACGTACCAATTCGTATTGAAAAGTCAGTGTCACACGCGTTATCAATTTTCATGTTTGCTCTGCGAAAACAATCGAAGTCTGCTCTGAACTGGCGAGTGTGCTTGTAAGCGTATTTACAGTGATTCGAAAAATATGTCATGTTCCGCGGTTAGCATCTTTTTTTGCAACCTGACAGCGACTGTGCTAATCGTTGAAAACGACGCTACTGTTCTAAAGTACTCTCGCTTATAGAATTTATCTTTTTCATTGCATTTTTTATTCTTAAATTAAAGAATAATACGCAAAGAATTAAGTAGAACGAAATTTATTCAAACTTCTTTTTATAAGAGCAATAAATAACGAGATATTTTAAATGATGATTCATCACCCTGATATTAAGTGTTGTTATAATATATTAAGTTACGTGAAACAGTATAAAAAGATGTCATTGCAGCGTCCATTAAATTGTTCTTAAATTAAAGGATAATACGTAAAGAATTAAGTAGAACGAATTTATTCAAACTTCTTTTTATAAGAGCAATAAATAACGAGATATTTTAAATGATGATTCATCACCCTGATATTAAGTGTTGTTATAATATATTAAGTTACGTGAAACAGTATAAAAAGATGTCATTGCAGCGTCCATTAAATTGTTCTTAAATTAAAGAATAATACGTAAAGAATTGAGTAGAACGAAATTTATTCAAACTTCTTTTTATAAGAGCAATAAATAACGAGATATTTTAAATGACGATTCATCACCCTGATATTAAGTGTTGTTATAATATATTAAGTTACGTGAAACAGTATAAAAAGATGTCATTGCAGCGTCCACTAAATTGTTCTTAAATTAAAGGATAATACGTAAAGAATTGAGTAGAACGAAATTTATTCAAACTTCTTTTTATAAGAGCAATAAATAACCAGATATTTTAAATGATGTATCACTCTGTATATTAAGCGTTGTTATAATATATTAAATTATGTGAAACAGTATAAAAAGATGTTATATGTGAGACATGGATTAAATAGAGGTGAACATAGTGTTACATGAATGTTTTTGGCTTGTGATAAACTGTCGAACGTGGTACAAGGTTATTTTTATCTTACACATGAAATGCTAAATTATTACCCTGTAATTGTCACGTGTAATTTCAAATTACTGTTACAAAAAGTTACTTATCGTCGGTAAAAAGTTAAACTGCAAGACCACATCGTTTCTTCTTATTGAATTTATTCTACGTTTACGATCAATGTTGTTTTAACCACAAGTTTTTTTTCTGAAACATAGTAATACAGGAATTCTAACATTTTATTAAAATAAAAAAGAAAATATAGTCTTGAAATCTATTGTACGCTTTCACTCACGCAAAAAATATTTATATTATATTATATCATCCTTCATATTGTTAATTTTCCATATAATACATTTTTATATTACATTGTAACAAAAATATTCCAGGTAGATACATTTTTTTGTTCATTATTTAGATTGCTTAATTTTCTTACAAAATCCTTACAAAAGAGCATTAAGTTATTCATGTCGAAATATCACGGTTTAAAAGATACTTTAATCTCAATATTACAAAATAATAGTAATAAATCAGACTCGAGTGAAATTTATTTCAAATGATATAAAAATAATTACTTTTAAGAATTTCAATTATTATTTAATAAGTAATGCGTTCTAATTGATATTTTGTTCCTTATTTGTCCATTTGAATAATAAATTAAAGAATTGATTATTTAAGGCTTATTTTTCAATTGAAATCTTGTTTCAGAATAATATTCAGAATGCAGAAAAAAAACAGTAAATGATTATTACAACAAATAACAAGGAAATCTTTAGTTACAAACATATTAATTTACTTTATTTATATTATTTAAATATTTAACGTATAATTGTATTGGTTAAAAAAATAAGCTGTTTCTTAAATAAATTAAAAAAAAATAATCTTAGAAGAACGAAAGTGGAAAATTTCTTAAAAGGTCTATGGTAAACACATTTGTTTGCACGTATTTAGATCTGTTTTACAAAAAAACAGAAACACCTTGTTCGCAACTTCCTGCGTGATGTAATATAAGCATAGAAAACGTTTGTGTCTGCAGAAACGACAATTATTATGCACATATGAATATTTCATATTTTCAGAATATCCGAGACTTGTTTCAACGTGATTAATCTGTAGATCTCTTATTTCTCTGTTACTCATAGCAAAGTATCATAATTTTCAACGGAATAAGTTCTCATGTTCTTAAATACCTTTGAAATATTAGGTCGTCCCATAAGTTCTTTCCGATATTTACTTTTACTACTTAGAATTATCCGTCGAATAAACCTTGAAATATTAACCCTTTGCACTCAACGATTCTTGGGCTACAGAAGAGTAGAAATTTACGGATTTTCTGGTATGAAACTGACGTTATTTTTTCGAATGGTAAATAAAGCATCGTATAATAACTAACACGTAAAATTATGTGATTTTGATATCTCGTATGTTGTTATATTATCTTAAATTTGGTATATTAACACTAGATTTACGGGACCCGTCAATTTGACGGATAGGGTTGCTTCAATTATTCTATATTAATAGATTTAATTAACTTATATTAAGTGTGTTAATATTGTGATTGTTATCAAGTTAAACCCATTGTTTGTTTTTTAAAGAAAATATGTGGTTTTCTTTCCCCTAAATCTGACGGGTGTCTGTAGAAATAGGTATACAAAAAACACCCGTAAACCTAGTGTTAATTAATATGGGACTTCGAAATTTTATGGCGACTGAGAGGCACCTCTCGAGTGCAAAGGGTTAACACTATGACGTCCGGTGGTTTGCACATTGGTGCCATGCGAAAACTATCGATTAAGTGCCAGTGGTTACAAAAAATCTTGTACTTATTTACCTGTCAGAATTTCGAGAAAATGGAGAGACAGGATTGAGATATGGGAACCAACGATAATATTAGTAAACAAAAACCTGGAAAAACCGCCGGTGAAAAACGAAATGACGTAAGTCAGTTCTACCGGTGCGACACGAAAAAATCTAGAATAGACGTGCGGACGGTATAGTGTTAAGAAAAAATGTAATCGACCTTTTGTTATTCTATTTCTTCCTATTTCGTTGGCAAATACGTTAATCATCGATATAGTTTATAAAATGCGACGAAGAATGTAAATATCACCGCGAAAGAACTTATGGGACGACCTAATATGACTTGAGGTCAGAGTTAGATAAAATTTTATAAAAATCACTCGGTGAAAGTTTCCTTTCTAGATACGAACTCTAATTGTTCACTCATTGCCAAGTATGCGTTTGAATGCCAAGAGAATGCAGAATTACTAGTACTGTTACTGAATTCCAAACATTACACGCATTCAACGATATGTTGACGAAGCAGGACCAATTGAGTAATCGTTCAATTCTTTTCTCCGGATTTTCTTTTACAAAGACATTCGCAGACTCAATAATTGCACGGTTCTTTTCCTCGAAATAACATTATTATTTTGTGTAAAAACTTTTGAAATAGTCTGACAAATTTTTTTAAATTAAATTAATTTTAGAAATTTCGTTAACGTAGCAAGAAGACAAGAAAAATATCTGTATATATTTTTATATGATTGTTTTCTATTGTGTCTACTCTTACTTTAAAAATATGTATATATTAATATTTTTGTAAATAACAATCGCACAAAAATTTCAAATATTTAAATAACATTTGTATGATCTATAAGAAAGATAATTTTTATGTGTGTGTTATACAATGTATAAGTATAGATAATAATGAAATTATGAAATAGTGTCTTAAGATCTGTTCATCTATTTTCGTTTCATTTAAAAGAGTATTAAATTTTATGATAATAGTCTCACAAAAATTTTAAATATTATTTATTATTAAATATTAATCAACTGCTCTCTCGTGTATGAGAAAGAAAAAAAATAATTTCACATGTATATTATATCATGTATGTATAATCATCTTAAATATTACGTATTCAATTCTACGTATTGAAATTTGATATTGACCTCTAAAGTTCTTTAAAACTCATATCATCAGAAAGATAAAAACTTGCGAAATTCTACGTTTCAATATCTGTTCAGTTTTTCTCATCTTCAAGAATGTAAAACTTCGACATTCTTATAAATAAAAGTAAATAAAAGTAAAACTTCGATCTTTCTTTTAAAATCTGTTATAATAATGTAACGTTAGGAAATTTATAAAAGAGAAGATTCTATCAATTTATTTTTAAAAATTATACATATATTAAAAAATAACCAATGTTTGTTTCATCGTTCTTTTTGTTAAATTTTATTTTTCGTTCTTCTTAAATAAATATAAATATACTGATTTATGAATCTAATCGCGCACTTGTCTGTCACCATAAATAAAATTAATCTGTCATAAATAAAATTCGCGAAAAATATTTTGAAGAAATTTATAATTTTCAGAGATTTTTAACATACCTTAATAAGAAATAATTTACTTTATTAATAATATTCATCGAAGAAAATGAAATTTCAGTAATTCCATTATAAAACTAAATAATAAATAAATATAAATTAGATTAGACAACACATTCTTTAAGTTGTCTTTTCAAATTTTAGATATTTGTCGTTATTTTAGAAAATTCAATTTATTTAAAATTCTTCAGATTTATATGAAGTTTCCAATTAAAATTATTTTATCTGGCACATTTTTCTATCGATTCAATATTTATATTAGAATCGGTTTCTTTACGCAATGGAATATCTAACATTTTTATTTTATGAGTCTTTAACAAAATATTTTCATTGATAACAATGCTGTCCATTTAACTATCGCACGTCTTGCTATTTAATGACTGCGAAATTATTCGAAACATTTCCGGAATCATTTCTGCGGAACGAGAAAAATAATTAATATAATGCTAATGCATTGCTTAAGCAGCGATGATTTAGTATTGAATAACAAAAGAATAACAAAATTGTCTCATTTTCTACTTCATAAATTTGTTTTGATAATTAGAAACTGAGATTCTTTCGGTGAAAATGACGATGTGTTTGCATTATAAATTGCTTTTATTCAAATAATATCACTGTGTTTAAATTACGTGGATAAAGTGAAATTCAAGAAGGGAAAATATAAAAGTACTCCATACCATAATAACACGAATAATAATATAATAATGATAATTTATATATTAATATAATAATAATCATAATAATAGGAAAATATAAAATAAATTACATTGTTTTGTAATTAATAAAATAAATTACATTGCTTTGTAATTAATAAAATAAATTACATTGTTTTGTAATTAATAAAATAAATTACATTGTTTTGTAATTAATAAAATAAATTACATTGTTTTGTAATTAATAAAATAAATTACATTGTTTTGTAATTAATAAAATTAATTACATTTGTTTATCTTTCCTGGTTTATTGTCTGCTAAACTTCAAATTAATGTGTTCAACTTTTTTAAGATAATATTAAGTACACACACATATAAACACATACATATATAAATAATTTCACAAGAACTGATGCGTAATGCACCTCAGGAACTTTATTATCAAGTAATATCTTTGTTAGTGATATCCAAGAACGAATAAGAAATTAAGTATTCAAGGATAAAAATGCTATATATGTTTACGATGATTGAAGTAGCTGAGGTCAAGACGAATGCAGCGAATATAATACTACGCTCTTCACGTGACCTTCAGTACGGAGAATTTATAAATTTTTTCTAATATATACGAATAACGAAATAATTGCAGGAAAAAGCTTAGTAATAGAAAGATTTATTGTAATAAGTATTAATAATTGTACACTTAAATAATCTATAACAAACATTAATTATTAATTAAGTTAGGAATGATTATAAAAGTGATTTTTTAAATTACATTTAAAAGAAAGAATAAGCTAAATTTAGGTTTGGGTTAAGGATTAGGTTTGGGATTTATTGTAATAAGTATTAATAATTGTACACTTAAATAATCTATAACAAACATTAATTATTAATTAAGTTAGGAATTATTATAAAAGTGACTTTTTAAATTACTTTTAAAAGAAAGAATCAGCAAAATTTAGGAAATTAATAAAGGAAATAAATTATTAATTTATGGATATCTGAAATACATTGGTGATCATAGGGAAATTAACCTTGTTCTGTGAAAAGCTTTGAAGGTTTGATTTAAGGAAGTATGGTTATACATATATACAAGAATACCATATTTGGAAAACTTCAAGGAAAACCAGTCATAAGGATTTGTTAAACTGACTTACAGGAAGTTGATCTCGATGGTGTTATAAAAAAAGAAAGATATATACAACAAAATAAAAGAAGATTTTGAACACATAAACATTTATTTAATAGCAAATAAGCTCGTAAGAAAGTATGAAATAAACCA
>NW_027469955.1:0-51178 GCF_051020765.1 Lasioglossum baleicum | reverse complement strand
GTTATGCGTTATGCGTTATGCGTTATGCGTTATGCGTTATGCGTTATGCGTTATGCGTTATGCGTTATGCGCTATGCGTTAAGCGTTATGCGTTATGCGTTATGCGTTATGCGTTATGCGTTATGCGTTATGCGTTATGCGTTATGCGTTATCCGTTATGCGTTATGCGTTATGCGTTATGCGTTATGCGTTATGCGTTATGACTTTTGCATTATGCGTTGTGCGTTATGCGTTATGCGTTATGGGCTATGCGTTATGCGTTATGCGTTATGCGTTATGCGTTATGCGTTATGCGTTATGGGCTATGCGTTATGCGTTATGCGTTATGCGTTATGCGTTATGCGTTATGCGTTATGCGTTATGCGTTATGCGTTATGCGTTATGCGTTATGCGTTATGCGTTATGCGTTATGCGTTATGGGCTATGCGTTATGCGTCATGCGTTATGCGTCATGCGTTATGCGTTATGCGTTATGCGTTATGCGTTATGCGTTATGCGTTATGCGTTTTGCATTATGCGTTATGCGTTATGCGTTATGCGTTATGCGTTATGCGTTATGCGTTATGCGTTATGCGTTATGCGTTATGCGTTATGCGTTATGCGTTATGCGTTATGCGTTATGCGTTATGCGTTATGCGTTATGCGTTATGCGTTATGCGTTATGCGTTATGCGTTATGCGTTATGCGTTATGCGTTATGCGTTATGCGTTATGCGTTATGCGTTATGCGTTATGCGTTATGCGTTATGCGTTATGCGTTATGCGTTATGCGTTATGCGTTATGCGTTATGCGTTATGCGTTATGCGTTATGCGTTATGCGTTATGCGTTATGCGTTATGCGTTATGCGTTATGCGTTATGGGCTATGCGTTATGCGTCATGCGTTATGCGTTATGCGTTATGCGTTATGCGTTATGCGTTATGCGTTATGCGTTATGCATTATGCGTTACGACTTTTGCATTATGCGTTATGCGTTATGCGTTATGGGCTATGCGTTATGCGTTATGCGTTATGCGTTATGCGTTATGCGTTATGCGTTATGCGTTATGCGTTATGCGTTATGCGTTATGCGTTATGCGTTATGCGTTATGCGTTATGCGTTATGCGTTATGCGTTATGCGTTATGCGTTATGCGTTATGCGTTATGCGTTATGCGTTATGCGTTATGCGTTATGCGTTATGCGTTATGCGTTATGCGTTATGCGTTATGGGCTATGCGTTATGCGTCATGCGTTATGCGTTATGCGTTATGCGTTATGCGTTATGCGTTATGCGTTATGCGTTATGCATTATGCGTTACGACTTTTGCATTATGCGTTATGCGTTATGCGTTATGGGCTATGCGTTATGCGTTATGCGTTATGCGTTATGCGTTATGCGTTATGCGTTATGCGTTATGCGTTATGCGTTATGCGTTATGCATTATGCGTTATGACTTTTGCATTATGCGTTATGCGTTATGCGTTATGCGTTATGGGCTATGCGTTATGCCTTATGGTTTATACGTTGTGCATTATGCGTTATGCGTTATGCGTTATGCGTTATGCGTTATGCGTTATGCGTTATGCGTTATGCGTTATGCGTTATGCGTTATGCGTTATGCGTTATGCATTATGCGTTACGACTTTTGCATTATGCGTTATGCGTTATGCGTTATGGGCTATGCGTTATGCGTTATGCGTTATGCGTTATGCGTTATGCGTTATGCGTTATGCGTTATGCGTTATGCGTTATGCGTTATGCGTTATGCGTTATGCGTTATGCGTTATGCGTTCTGCGTTATGCGTTATGCGTTATGCGTTATGCGTTATGCGTTATGCGTTATGCGTTATGCGTTATGCGTTATGCGTTATGCGTTATGCGTTATGCGTTATGCGTTATGCGTTATGCGTTATGCGTTATGCGTTATGCGTTATGCGTTATGCGTTATGCGTTATGCGTTATGCGTTATGCGTTATGGGCTATGCGTTATGCGTTATGCGTTATGCGTTATGCGTTATGCGTTATGCGTTATGCGTTATGCGTTATGCGTTATGCGCTATGCGTTAAGCGTTATGCGTTATGCGTTATGCGTTATGCGTTATGCGTTATGCGTTATGCGTTATGCGTTATGCGTTATCCGTTATGCGTTATGCGTTATGCGTTATGCGTTATGCGTTATGCGTTATGACTTTTGCATTATGCGTTGTGCGTTATGCGTTATGCGTTATGGGCTATGCGTTATGCGTTATGCGTTATGCGTTATGCGTTATGCGTTATGCGTTATGGGCTATGCGTTATGCGTTATGCGTTATGCGTTATGCGTTATGCGTTATGCGTTATGCGTTATGCGTTATGCGTTATGCGTTATGCGTTATGCGTTATGCGTTATGCGTTATGCGTTATGCGTTATGCGTTATGGGCTATGCGTTATGCGTCATGCGTTATGCGTCATGCGTTATGCGTTATGCGTTATGCGTTATGCGTTATGCGTTATGCGTTTTGCATTATGCGTTATGCGTTATGCGTTATGCGTTATGCGTTATGCGTTATGCGTTATGCGTTATGCGTTATGCGTTATGCGTTATGCGTTATGCGTTATGCGTTATGCGTTATGCGTTATGCGTTATGCGTTATGCGTTATGCGTTTTGCATTATGCGTTATGCGTTATGCGTTATGCGTTATGCGTTATGCGTTATGCGTTATGCGTTATGCGTTATGCGTTATGCGTTATGCGTTATGCGTTATGCGTTATGCGTTATGCGTTATGCGTTATGCGTTATGCGTTATGCGTTATGCGTTATGCGTTATGCGTTATGCGTTATGCGTTATGCGTTATGCGTTATGCGTTATGCGTTATGCGTTATGCGTTATGCGTTATGCGTTATGCGTTATGCGTTATGCGTTATGCGTTATGCGTTATGCGTTATGCGTTATGCGTTATGCGTTATGCGTTATGCGTTATGGGCTATGCGTTATGCGTCATGCGTTATGCGTTATGCGTTATGCGTTATGCGTTATGCGTTATGCGTTATGCGTTATGCATTATGCGTTACGACTTTTGCATTATGCGTTATGCGTTATGCGTTATGGGCTATGCGTTATGCGTTATGCGTTATGCGTTATGCGTTATGCGTTATGCGTTATGCGTTATGCGTTATGCGTTATGCGTTATGCGTTATGCGTTATGCGTTATGCGTTATGCGTTATGCGTTATGCGTTATGCGTTATGCGTTATGCGTTATGCGTTATGCGTTATGCGTTATGCGTTATGCGTTATGCGTTATGCGTTATGCGTTATGCGTTATGCGTTATGCGTTATGCGTTATGCGTTATGGGCTATGGTTTATACGTTATGCGTTATGCGTTATGCGTTATGAGTTTTGCGTTACGCGTTAAGCGTTATGCGCAATGGGTTATGCGTTATTCGTTATGCGTTATGCGTTATGCGTTATGCGTTATGCGTTATGCGTTATGCGTTATGCGTTATGCGTTATGCGTTATGCGTTATGCGTTATGCGTTATGCGTTATGCGTTATGCGTTATGCGTTATGCGTTATGCGTTATGCGTTATGCGTTATGCGTTATGCGTTATGCGTTATGCGTTATGCGTTATGCGTTATGCGTTATGCGTTATGCGTTATGCGTTATGCGTCATGCGTTATGCGTTATGCGTTATGCGTTATGCGTTATGCGTTATGCGTTATGCGTTATGCGTTATGCGTTATGCGTTATGCGTTATGCGTTATGCGTTATGCGTTATGCGTTATGCGTTATGCGTTATGCGTTATGCGTTATGCGTTATGCGTTATGCGTTATGCGTTATGCGTTATGCGTTATGCGTTATGCGTTATGCGTTATGCGTTATGCGTTATGCGTTATGCGTTATGCGTTATGCGTTATGCGTTATGCGTTATGCGTTATGCGTTATGCGTTATGCGTTATGCGTTATGCGTTATGCGTTATGCGTTATGCGTTATGCGTTATGCGTTATGCGTTATGCGTTATGCGTTATGCGTTATGCGTTATGCGTTATGCGTTATGCGTTATGCGTTATGCGTTATGCGTTATGCGTTATGCGTTATGCGTTATGCGTTATGCGTTATGCGTTATGCGTTATGCGTTATGCGTTATGCGTTATGCGTTATGCGTTATGCGTTATGGGCTATGCGTTATGCCTTATGGTTTATACGTTATGCGTTATGCGTTATGCGTTATGAGTTTTGCGTTACGCGTAAAGCGTTATGCGTAACGGGTTATGCGTTATGCGTTATGCGTTATGCGTTATGCGTTATGCGTTATGCGTTATGCGTTATGCGTTATGCGTTATGCGTTATGCGTTATGCGTTATGCGTTATGCGTTATGCGTTATGCGTTATGCGTTATGCGTTATGCGTTATGCGTTATGCGTTATGCGTTATGCGTTATGCGTTATGCGTTATGCGTTATGCGTTATGCGTTATGCGTTATGCATTATGCGTTATGACTTTTGCATTATGCGTTATGCGTTATGCGTTATGCGTTATGGGCTATGCGTTATGCCTTATGGTTTATACGTTGTGCGTTATGCGTTATGCGTTATGCGTTATGCGTTATGCGTTATGCGTTATGCGTTATGCGTTATGCATTATGCGTTACGACTTTTGCATTATGCGTTATGCGTTATGCGTTATGGGCTATGCGTTATGCGTTATGCGTTATGCGTTATGCGTTATGCGTTATGCGTTATGCGTTATGCGTTATGCGTTATGCGTTATGCGTTATGCGTTATGCGTTATGCGTTATGCGTTATGCGTTATGCGTTATGCGTTATGCGTTATGCGTTATGCGTTATGCGTTATGCGTTATGCGTTATGCGTTATGCGTTATGCGTTATGCGTTATGCGTTATGCGTTATGCGTTATGCGTTATGCGTTATGCGTTATGCGTTATGCGTTATGCGTTATGCGTTATGCGTTATGGGCTATGCGTTATGCCTTATGGTTTATACGTTATGCGTTATGCGTTATGCGTTATGAGTTTTGCGTTACGCGTAAAGCGTTATGCGTAACGGGTTATGCGTTATGCGTTATGCGTTATGCGTTATGCGTTATGCGTTATGCGTTATGCGTTATGCGTTATGCGTTATGCGTTATGCGTTATGCGTTATGCGTTATGCGTTATGCGTTATGCGTTATGCGTTATGCGTTATGCGTTATGCGTTATGCGTTATGCGTTATGCGTTATGCGTTATGCGTTATGCGTTATGCGTTATGCATTATGCGTTATGACTTTTGCATTATGCGTTATGCGTTATGCGTTATGCGTTATGCGTTATGGGCTATGCGTTATGCCTTATGGTTTATACGTTGTGCGTTATGCGTTATGCGTTATGCGTTATGCGTTATGCGTTATGCGTTATGCGTTATGCGTTATGCGTTATGCGTTATGCATTATGCGTTACGACTTTTGCATTATGCGTTATGCGTTATGCGTTATGGGCTATGCGTTATGCGTTATGCGTTATGCGTTATGCGTTATGCGTTATGCGTTATGCGTTATGCGTTATGCGTTATGCGTTATGCGTTATGCGTTATGCGTTATGCGTTATGCGTTATGCGTTATGCGTTATGCGTTATGCGTTATGCGTTATGCGTTATGCGTTATGCGTTATGCGTTATGCGTTATGCGTTATGCGTTATGCGTTATGCGTTATGCGTTATGCGTTATGCGTTATGCGTTATGACTTTTGCATTATGCGTTATGCGTTATGCGTTATGCGTTATGCGTTATGCGTTATGCGTTATGCGTTATGCGTTATGCGTTATGCGTTATGCGTTATGCGTTATGCGTTATGCGTTATGCGTTATGCGTTATGCGTTATGCGTTATGCGTTATGACTTTTGCATTATGCGTTATGCGTTATGCGTTATGCGTTATGCGTTATGCGTTATGCGTTATGCGTTATGCGTTATGCGTTATGCATTATGCGTTATGACTTTTGCATTATGCGTTATGCGTTATGCGTTATGCGTTATGGGCTATGCGTTATGCCTTATGGTTTATACGTTGTGCGTTATGCGTTATGCGTTATGCGTTATGCGTTATGCGTTATGCGTTATGCGTTATGCGTTATGCGTTATGCATTATGCGTTACGACTTTTGCATTATGCGTTATGCGTTATGCGTTATGGGCTATGCGTTATGCGTTATGCGTTATGCGTTATGCGTTATGCGTTATGCGTTATGCGTTATGCGTTATGCGTTATGCGTTATGCGTTATGCGTTATGCGTTATGCGTTATGCGTTATGCGTTATGCGTTATGCGTTATGCGTTATGCGTTATGCGTTATGCGTTATGCGTTATGCGTTATGCGTTATGCGTTATGCGTTATGCGTTATGCGTTATGCGTTATGCGTTATGCGTTATGCGTTATGCGTTATGCGTTATGCGTTATGCGTTATGCGTTATGCGTTATGCGTTATGCGTTATGCGTTATGCGTTATGCGTTATGCGTTATGCGTTATGCGTTATGCGTTATGCGTTATGCGTTATGCGTTATGCGTTATGCGTTATGCGTTATGCGTTATGCGTTATGCGTTATGCGTTATGACTTTTGCATTATGCGTTATGCGTTATGCGTTATGCGTTATGCGTTATGCGTTATGCGTTATGCGTTATGCGTTATGCGTTATGCGTTATGCGTTATGCGTTATGCGTTATGACTTTTGCATTATGCGTTATGCGTTATGCGTTATGCGTTATGCGTTATGCGTTATGCGTTATGCGTTATGCATTATGCGTTATGACTTTTGCATTATGCGTTATGCGTTATGCGTTATGCGTTATGGGCTATGCGTTATGCCTTATGGTTTATACGTTGTGCGTTATGCGTTATGCGTTATGCGTTATGCGTTATGCGTTATGCGTTATGCGTTATGCGTTATGCATTATGCGTTACGACTTTTGCATTATGCGTTATGCGTTATGCGTTATGGGCTATGCGTTATGCGTTATGCGTTATGCGTTATGCGTTATGCGTTATGCGTTATGCGTTATGCGTTATGCGTTATGCGTTATGCGTTATGCGTTATGCGTTATGCGTTATGCGTTATGCGTTATGCGTTATGCGTTATGCGTTATGCGTTATGCGTTATGCGTTATGCGTTATGCGTTATGCGTTATGCGTTATGCGTTATGCGTTATGCGTTATGCGTTATGCGTTATGCGTTATGCGTTATGCGTTATGCGTTATGCGTTATGCGTTATGCGTTATGCGTTATGCGTTATGCGTTATGCGTTATGCGTTATGCGTTATGCGTTATGCGTTATGCGTTATGCGTTATGCGTTATGCGTTATGCGTTATGCGTTATGCGTTATGCGTTATGCGTTATGACTTTTGCATTATGCGTTATGCGTTATGCGTTATGCGTTATGCGTTATGCGTTATGCGTTATGCGTTATGACTTTTGCATTATGCGTTATGCGTTATGCGTTATGCGTTATGACTTTTGCATTATGCGTTATGCGTTATGCGTTATGCGTTATGCGTTATGCGTTATGCGTTATGCGTTATGCGTTATGCGTTATGCGTTATGCGTTATGCGTTATGCGTTATGCGTTATGACTTTTGCATTATGCGTTATGCGTTATGCGTTATGCGTTATGCGTTATGCGTTATGCGTTATGCGTTATGCGTTATGCGTTATGCGTTATGCGTTATGCGTTATGCGTTATGCGTTATGCGTTATGCGTTATGCGTTATGCGTTATGCATTATGCGTTACGACTTTTGCATTATGCGTTATGCGTTATGCGTTATGGGCTATGCGTTATGCGTTATGCGTTATGCGTTATGCGTTATGCGTTATGCGTTATGCGTTATGCGTTATGCGTTATGCGTTATGCGTTATGCGTTATGCGTTATGCGTTATGCGTTATGCGTTATGCGTTATGCGTTATGCGTTATGCGTTATGCGTTATGCGTTATGCGTTATGCGTTATGCGTTATGCGTTATGCGTTATGCGTTATGCGTTATGCGTTATGCGTTATGCGTTATGCGTTATGCGTTATGCGTTATGCGTTATGCGTTATGCGTTATGCGTTATGCGTTATGCGTTATGCGTTATGCGTTATGCGTTATGCGTTATGCGTTATGCGTTATGCGTTATGCGTTATGCGTTATGCGTTATGCGTTATGCGTTATGCGTTATGCGTTATGCGTTATGCGTTATGCGTTATGCGTTATGCGTTATGCGTTATGCGTTATGCGTTATGCGTTATGCGTTATGCGTTATGCGTTATGCGTTATGCGTTATGCATTATGCGTTACGACTTTTGCATTATGCGTTATGCGTTATGCGTTATGGGCTATGCGTTATGCGTTATGCGTTATGCGTTATGCGTTATGCGTTATGCGTTATGCGTTATGCGTTATGCGTTATGCGTTATGCGTTATGCGTTATGCGTTATGCGTTATGCGTTATGCGTTATGCGTTATGCGTTATGCGTTATGCGTTATGCGTTATGCGTTATGCGTTATGCGTTATGCGTTATGCGTTATGCGTTATGCGTTATGCGTTGTGCGTTATGCGTTATGCGTTATGCGTTATGCGTTATGCGTTATGCGTTATGCGTTATGCGTTATGCGTTATGACTTTTGCATTATGCGTTATGCGTTATGCGTTATGCGTTATGCGTTATGCGTTATGCGTTATGCGTTATGCGTTATGCGTTATGCATTATGCGTTATGACTTTTGCATTATGCGTTATGCGTTATGCGTTATGCGTTATGGGCTATGCGTTATGCCTTATGGTTTATACGTTGTGCGTTATGCGTTATGCGTTATGCGTTATGCGTTATGCGTTATGCGTTATGCGTTATGCGTTATGCGTTATGCGTTATGCGTTATGCGTTATGCGTTATGCGTTATGCATTATGCGTTACGACTTTTGCATTATGCGTTATGCGTTATGCGTTATGGGCTATGCGTTATGCGTTATGCGTTATGCGTTATGCGTTATGCGTTATGCGTTATGCGTTATGCGTTATGCGTTATGCGTTATGCGTTATGCGTTATGCGTTATGCGTTATGCGTTATGCGTTATGCGTTATGCGTTATGCGTTATGCGTTATGCGTTATGCGTTATGCGTTATGCGTTATGCGTTATGCGTTATGCGTTATGCGTTATGCGTTATGCGTTATGCGTTATGACTTTTGCATTATGCGTTATGCGTTATGCGTTATGCGTTATGCGTTATGCGTTATGCGTTATGCGTTATGCGTTATGCGTTATGCGTTATGCGTTATGCGTTATGCGTTATGCGTTATGCGTTATGCGTTATGCGTTATGCGTTATGCGTTATGACTTTTGCATTATGCGTTATGCGTTATGCGTTATGCGTCATGCGTTATGCGTTATGCGTTATGCGTTATGCGTTATGCGTTATGCGTTATGCGTTATGCGTTATGACTTTTGCATTATGCGTTATGCGTTATGCGTTATGCGTTATGCGTTATGCGTTATGCGTTATGCATTATGCGTTATGACTTTTGCATTATGCGATATGCGTTATGGGCTATGCGTTATGCCTTATGGTTTATACGTTGTGCGTTATGCGTTATGCGTTATGCGTTATGCGTTATGCGTTATGCGTTATGCGTTATGCGTTATGCGTTATGCGTTATGCGTTATGCGTTATGCGTTATGCGTTATGCGTTATGCATTATGCGTTACGACTTTTGCATTATGCGTTATGCGTTGTGCGTTATGGGCTATGCGTTATGCGTTATGCGTTATGCGTTATGCGTTATGCGTTATGCGTTATGCGTTATGCGTTATGCGTTATGCGTTATGCGTTATGCGTTATGCGTTATGCGTTATGCGTTATGCGTTATGCGTTATGCGTTATGCGTTATGCGTTATGTGTTATGCGTTATGCGTTATGCGTTATGCGTTATGCGTTATGCGTTATGCGTTATGCGTTATGCGTTATGCGTTATGCGTTATGCGTTATGCGTTATGCGTTATGCGTTATGACTTTTGCATTATGCGTTATGCGTTATGCGTTATGCGTTATGCGTTATGCGTTATGCGTTATGCGTTATGCGTTATGCGTTATGCGTTATGCGTTATGCGTTATGCGTTATGCGTTATGCGTTATGCGTTATGGGCTATGGTTTATACGTTATGCGTTATGCGTTATGCGTTATGAGTTTTGCGTTACGCGTTAAGCGTTATGCGCAATGGGTTATGCGTTATGCGTTATGCGTTATGCGTTATGCGTTATGCGTTATGCGTTATGCGTTATGCGTTATGCGTTATGCGTTATGCGTTATGCGTTATGACTTTTGCATTATGCGTTATGCGTTATGCGTTATGCGTTATGCGTTATGCGTTATGCGTTATGCGTTATGCGTTATGCGTTATGCGTTATGCGTTATGCGTTATGCGTTATGCGTTATGCGTTATGCGTTATGCGTTATGCGTTATGCGTTATGCGTTATGCGTTATGCGTTATGCGTTATGCGTTATGCGTTATGCGTTATGCGTTATGCGTTATGCGTTATGCGTTATTCGTTATGCGTTATGCGTTATGCGTTATGCGTTATGCGTTATGCGTTATGACTTTTGCATTATGCGTTATGCGTTATGCGTTATGCGTTATGCGTTATGCGTTATGCGTTATGCGTTATGCGTTATGCGTTATGCGTTATGCGTTATGCGTTATGCGTTATGCGTTATGCGTTATGCGTTATGCGTTATGCGTTATGCGTTATGCGTTATGCGTTATGCGTTATGCGTTATGCGTTATGCGTTATGCGTTATGCGTTATGCGTTATGCGTTATGCGTTATGCGTTATGCGTTATGCGTTATGCGTTATGCGTTATGCGTTATGCGT
Source organism: Lasioglossum baleicum (assembly GCF_051020765.1). Taxonomy (NCBI): domain Eukaryota; kingdom Metazoa; phylum Arthropoda; class Insecta; order Hymenoptera; family Halictidae; genus Lasioglossum; species Lasioglossum baleicum. Next base: position 40,312 of record NW_027469955.1, on the reverse strand, counting down.
TATGCGTTATGCGTTATGCGTTATGCGTTATGCGTTATGCGTTATGCGTTATGCGTTATGCGTTATGCGTTATGCGTTATGCGTTATGCGTTATGCGTTATGCGTTATGCGTTATGCGTTATGCGTTATGCGTTATGCGTTATGCGTTATGCGTTATGCGTTATGCGTTATGCGTTATGCGTTATGCGTTATGCGTTATGCGTTATGCGTTATGCGTTATGCGTTATGCGTTATGCGTTATGCGTTATGCGTTATGCGTTATGCGTTATGGGCTATGCGTTATGCCTTATGGTTTATACGTTATGCGTTATGCGTTATGCGTTATGAGTTTTGCGTTACGCGTAAAGCGTTATGCGTAACGGGTTATGCGTTATGCGTTATGCGTTATGCGTTATGCGTTATGCGTTATGCGTTATGCGTTATGCGTTATGCGTTATGCGTTATGCGTTATGCGTTATGCGTTATGCGTTATGCGTTATGCGTTATGCGTTATGCGTTATGCGTTATGCGTTATGCGTTATGCGTTATGCGTTATGCGTTATGCGTTATGCGTTATGCGTTATGCGTTATGCGTTATGCGTTATGCGTTATGCGTTATGCGTTATGCGTTATGCGTTATGCGTTATGCGTTATGCATTATGCGTTATGACTTTTGCATTATGCGTTATGCGTTATGCGTTATGCGTTATGGGCTATGCGTTATGCCTTATGGTTTATACGTTGTGCGTTATGCGTTATGCGTTATGCGTTATGCGTTATGCGTTATGCGTTATGCGTTATGCGTTATGCGTTATGCGTTATGCGTTATGCGTTATGCGTTATGCGTTATGCGTTATGCGTTATGCGTTATGCGTTATGCGTTATGCGTTATGCGTTATGCGTTATGCGTTATGCGTTATGCGTTATGCATTATGCGTTACGACTTTTGCATTATGCGTTATGCGTTATGCGTTATGGGCTATGCGTTATGCGTTATGCGTTATGCGTTATGCGTTATGCGTTATGCGTTATGCGTTATGCGTTATGCGTTATGCGTTATGCGTTATGCGTTATGCGTTATGCGTTATGCGTTATGCGTTATGCGTTATGCATTATGCGTTACGACTTTTGCATTATGCGTTATGCGTTATGCGTTATGGGCTATGCGTTATGCGTTATGCGTTATGCGTTATGCGTTATGCGTTATGCGTTATGCGTTATGCGTTATGCGTTATGCGTTATGCGTTATGCGTTATGCGTTATGCGTTATGCGTTATGCGTTATGCGTTATGCGTTATGCGTTATGCGTTATGCGTTATGCGTTATGCGTTATGCGTTATGCGTTATGCGTTATGCGTTATGCGTTATGCGTTATGCGTTATGCGTTATGCGTTATGCGTTATGCGTTATGCGTTATGCGTTATGCGTTATGCGTTATGCGTTATGCGTTATGCGTTATGCGTTATGCGTTATGCGTTATGCGTTATGCGTTATGCGTTATGCGTTATGCGTTATGCGTTATGCGTTATGCGTTATGCGTTATGCGTTATGCGTTATGCGTTATGCGTTATGCATTATGCGTTACGACTTTTGCATTATGCGTTATGCGTTATGCGTTATGGGCTATGCGTTATGCGTTATGCGTTATGCGTTATGCGTTATGCGTTATGCGTTATGCGTTATGCGTTATGCGTTATGCGTTATGCGTTATGCGTTATGCGTTATGCGTTATGCGTTATGCGTTATGCGTTATGCGTTATGCGTTATGCGTTATGCGTTATGCGTTATGCGTTATGCGTTATGCGTTATGCGTTGTGCGTTATGCGTTATGCGTTATGCGTTATGCGTTATGCGTTATGCGTTATGCGTTATGCGTTATGCGTTATGCGTTATGCGTTATGCGTTATGCGTTATGCGTTATGCGTTATGCGTTATGCGTTATGCGTTATGCGTTATGACTTTTGCATTATGCGTTATGCGTTATGCGTTATGCGTTATGCGTTATGCGTTATGCGTTATGCGTTATGCGTTATGCATTATGCGTTATGACTTTTGCATTATGCGTTATGCGTTATGCGTTATGCGTTATGGGCTATGCGTTATGCCTTATGGTTTATACGTTGTGCGTTATGCGTTATGCGTTATGCGTTATGCGTTATGCGTTATGCGTTATGCGTTATGCGTTATGCGTTATGCGTTATGCGTTATGCGTTATGCGTTATGCGTTATGCGTTATGCATTATGCGTTACGACTTTTGCATTATGCGTTATGCGTTATGCGTTATGGGCTATGCGTTATGCGTTATGCGTTATGCGTTATGCGTTATGCGTTATGCGTTATGCGTTATGCGTTATGCGTTATGCGTTATGCGTTATGCGTTATGCGTTATGCGTTATGCGTTATGCGTTATGCGTTATGCGTTATGCGTTATGCGTTATGCGTTATGCGTTATGCGTTATGCGTTATGCGTTATGCGTTATGCGTTATGCGTTATGCGTTATGCGTTATGCGTTATGCGTTATGCGTTATGCGTTATGCGTTATGCGTTATGCGTTATGCGTTATGCGTTATGCATTATGCGTTACGACTTTTGCATTATGCGTTATGCGTTGTGCGTTATGGGCTATGCGTTATGCGTTATGCGTTATGCGTTATGCGTTATGCGTTATGCGTTATGCGTTATGCGTTATGCGTTATGCGTTATGCGTTATGCGTTATGCGTTATGCGTTATGCGTTATGCGTTATGCGTTATGCGTTATGCGTTATGCGTTATGCGTTATGTGTTATGCGTTATGCGTTATGCGTTATGCGTTATGCGTTATGCGTTATGCGTTATGCGTTATGCGTTATGCGTTATGCGTTATGCGTTATGCGTTATGCGTTATGCGTTATGACTTTTGCATTATGCGTTATGCGTTATGCGTTATGCGTTATGCGTTATGCGTTATGCGTTATGCGTTATGCGTTATGCGTTATGCGTTATGCGTTATGCGTTATGCGTTATGCGTTATGCGTTATGCGTTATGGGCTATGGTTTATACGTTATGCGTTATGCGTTATGCGTTATGAGTTTTGCGTTACGCGTTAAGCGTTATGCGCAATGGGTTATGCGTTATGCGTTATGCGTTATGCGTTATGCGTTATGCGTTATGCGTTATGCGTTATGCGTTATGCGTTATGCGTTATGCGTTATGCGTTATGACTTTTGCATTATGCGTTATGCGTTATGCGTTATGCGTTATGCGTTATGCGTTATGCGTTATGCGTTATGCGTTATGCGTTATGCGTTATGCGTTATGCGTTATGCGTTATGCGTTATGCGTTATGCGTTATGCGTTATGCGTTATGCGTTATGCGTTATGCGTTATGCGTTATGCGTTATGCGTTATGCGTTATGCGTTATGCGTTATGCGTTATGCGTTATTCGTTATGCGTTATGCGTTATGCGTTATGCGTTATGCGTTATGCGTTATGACTTTTGCATTATGCGTTATGCGTTATGCGTTATGCGTTATGCGTTATGCGTTATGCGTTATGCGTTATGCGTTATGCGTTATGCGTTATGCGTTATGCGTTATGCGTTATGCGTTATGCGTTATGCGTTATGCGTTATGCGTTATGCGTTATGCGTTATGCGTTATGCGTTATGCGTTATGCGTTATGCGTTATGCGTTATGCGTTATGCGTTATGCGTTATGCGTTATGCGTTATGCGTTATGCGTTATGCGTTATGCGTTATGCGTTATGCGTTATGCGTTATGCGTTATGCGTTATGCGTTATGCGTTATGCGTTATGCGTTATGCGTTATGCGTTATGCGTTATGCGTTATGCGTTATGCGTTATGCGTTATGCGTTATGCGTTATGCGTTATGCGTTATGCGTTATGCGTTATGCGTTATGCGTTATGCGTTATGCGTTATGCGTTATGCGTTATGCGTTATGCGTTATGCGTTATGCGTTATGCGTTATGCGTTATGCGTTATGCGTTATGCGTTATGCGTTATGCGTTATGCGTTATGCGTTATGCGTTATGCGTTATGGGCTATGCGTTATGCCTTATGGTTTATACGTTATGCGTTATGCGTTATGCGTTATGAGTTTTGCGTTACGCGTAAAGCGTTATGCGTAACGGTTATGCGTTATGCGTTATGCGTTATGCGTTATGCGTTATGCGTTATGCGTTATGCGTTATGCGTTATGCGTTATGCGTTATGCGTTATTGCGTTATGCGTTATGCGTTATGCGTTATGCGTTATGCGTTATGCGTTATGCGTTATGCGTTATGCGTTATGCGTTATGCGTTATGCGTTATGCGTTATGCGTTATGCGTTATGCGTTATGCGTTATGCGTTATGCGTTATGCGTTATGCGTTATGCGTTATGCGTTATGCGTTATGCGTTATGCGTTATGCGTTATGCATTATGCGTTATGACTTTTGCATTATGCGTTATGCGTTATGCGTTATGCGTTATGGGCTATGCGTTATGCCTTATGGTTTATACGTTGTGCGTTATGCGTTATGCGTTATGCGTTATGCGTTATGCGTTATGCGTTATGCGTTATGCGTTATGCGTTATGCGTTATGCGTTATGCGTTATGCGTTATGCGTTATGCGTTATGCGTTATGCGTTATGCGTTATGCGTTATGCGTTATGCGTTATGCGTTATGCGTTATGCGTTATGCGTTATGCGTTATGCGTTATGCATTATGCGTTACGACTTTTGCATTATGCGTTATGCGTTATGCGTTATGGGCTATGCGTTATGCGTTATGCGTTATGCGTTATGCGTTATGCGTTATGCGTTATGCGTTATGCGTTATGCGTTATGCGTTATGCGTTATGCGTTATGCGTTATGCGTTATGCGTTATGCGTTATGCGTTATGCATTATGCGTTACGACTTTTGCATTATGCGTTATGCGTTATGCGTTATGGGCTATGCGTTATGCGTTATGCGTTATGCGTTATGCGTTATGCGTTATGCGTTATGCGTTATGCGTTATGCGTTATGCGTTATGCGTTATGCGTTATGCGTTATGCGTTATGCGTTATGCGTTATGCGTTATGCGTTATGCGTTATGCGTTATGCGTTATGCGTTATGCGTTATGCGTTATGCGTTATGCGTTATGCGTTATGCGTTATGCGTTATGCGTTATGCGTTATGCGTTATGCGTTATGCGTTATGCGTTATGCGTTATGCGTTATGCGTTATGCGTTATGCGTTATGCGTTATGCGTTATGCGTTATGCGTTATGCGTTATGCGTTATGCGTTATGCGTTATGCGTTATGCGTTATGCGTTATGCGTTATGCGTTATGCGTTATGCATTATGCGTTACGACTTTTGCATTATGCGTTATGCGTTATGCGTTATGGGCTATGCGTTATGCGTTATGCGTTATGCGTTATGCGTTATGCGTTATGCGTTATGCGTTATGCGTTATGCGTTATGCGTTATGCGTTATGCGTTATGCGTTATGCGTTATGCGTTATGCGTTATGCGTTATGCGTTATGCGTTATGCGTTATGCGTTATGCGTTATGCGTTATGCGTTATGCGTTGTGCGTTATGCGTTATGCGTTATGCGTTATGCGTTATGCGTTATGCGTTATGCGTTATGCGTTATGCGTTATGCGTTATGCGTTATGCGTTATGCGTTATGCGTTATGCGTTATGCGTTATGCGTTATGCGTTATGCGTTATGCGTTATGCGTTATGACTTTTGCATTATGCGTTATGCGTTATGCGTTATGCGTTATGCGTTATGCGTTATGCGTTATGCGTTATGCATTATGCGTTATGACTTTTGCATTATGCGTTATGCGTTATGCGTTATGCGTTATGGGCTATGCGTTATGCCTTATGGTTTATACGTTGTGCGTTATGCGTTATGCGTTATGCGTTATGCGTTATGCGTTATGCGTTATGCGTTATGCGTTATGCGTTATGCGTTATGCGTTATGCGTTATGCGTTATGCGTTATGCGTTATGCATTATGCGTTACGACTTTTGCATTATGCGTTATGCGTTATGCGTTATGGGCTATGCGTTATGCGTTATGCGTTATGCGTTATGCGTTATGCGTTATGCGTTATGCGTTATGCGTTATGCGTTATGCGTTATGCGTTATGCGTTATGCGTTATGCGTTATGCGTTATGCGTTATGCGTTATGCGTTATGCGTTATGCGTTATGCGTTATGCGTTATGCGTTATGCGTTATGCGTTATGCGTTATGCGTTATGCGTTATGCGTTATGCGTTATGCGTTATGCGTTATGCGTTATGCGTTATGCGTTATGCGTTATGCGTTATGCATTATGCGTTACGACTTTTGCATTATGCGTTATGCGTTATGCGTTATGGGCTATGCGTTATGCGTTATGCGTTATGCGTTATGCGTTATGCGTTATGCGTTATGCGTTATGCGTTATGCGTTATGCGTTATGCGTTATGCGTTATGCGTTATGCGTTATGCGTTATGCGTTATGCGTTATGCATTATGCGTTACGACTTTTGCATTATGCGTTATGCGTTATGCGTTATGGGCTATGCGTTATGCGTTATGCGTTATGCGTTATGCGTTATGCGTTATGCGTTATGCGTTATGCGTTATGCGTTATGCGTTATGCGTTATGCGTTATGCGTTATGCGTTATGCGTTATGCGTTATGCGTTATGCGTTATGCGTTATGCGTTATGCGTTATGCGTTATGCGTTATGCGTTATGCGTTATGCGTTATGCGTTATGCGTTATGCGTTATGCGTTATGCGTTATGCGTTATGCGTTATGCGTTATGCGTTATGCGTTATGCGTTATGCGTTATGCGTTATGCGTTATGCGTTATGCGTTATGCGTTATGCGTTATGCGTTATGCGTTATGCGTTATGCGTTATGCGTTATGCGTTATGCGTTATGCGTTATGCGTTATGCGTTATGCATTATGCGTTACGACTTTTGCATTATGCGTTATGCGTTATGCGTTATGGGCTATGCGTTATGCGTTATGCGTTATGCGTTATGCGTTATGCGTTATGCGTTATGCGTTATGCGTTATGCGTTATGCGTTATGCGTTATGCGTTATGCGTTATGCGTTATGCGTTATGCGTTATGCGTTATGCGTTATGCGTTATGCGTTATGCGTTATGCGTTATGCGTTATGCGTTATGCGTTATGCGTTGTGCGTTATGCGTTATGCGTTATGCGTTATGCGTTATGCGTTATGCGTTATGCGTTATGCGTTATGCGTTATGCGTTATGCGTTATGCGTTATGCGTTATGCGTTATGCGTTATGCGTTATGCGTTATGCGTTATGCGTTATGCGTTATGCGTTATGACTTTTGCATTATGCGTTATGCGTTATGCGTTATGCGTTATGCGTTATGCGTTATGCGTTATGCGTTATGCGTTATGCATTATGCGTTATGACTTTTGCATTATGCGTTATGCGTTATGCGTTATGCGTTATGGGCTATGCGTTATGCCTTATGGTTTATACGTTGTGCGTTATGCGTTATGCGTTATGCGTTATGCGTTATGCGTTATGCGTTATGCGTTATGCGTTATGCGTTATGCGTTATGCGTTATGCGTTATGCGTTATGCGTTATGCGTTATGCATTATGCGTTACGACTTTTGCATTATGCGTTATGCGTTATGCGTTATGGGCTATGCGTTATGCGTTATGCGTTATGCGTTATGCGTTATGCGTTATGCGTTATGCGTTATGCGTTATGCGTTATGCGTTATGCGTTATGCGTTATGCGTTATGCGTTATGCGTTATGCGTTATGCGTTATGCGTTATGCGTTATGCGTTATGCGTTATGCGTTATGCGTTATGCGTTATGCGTTATGCGTTATGCGTTATGCGTTATGCGTTATGCGTTATGCGTTATGCGTTATGCGTTATGCGTTATGCGTTATGCGTTATGACTTTTGCATTATGCGTTATGCGTTATGCGTTATGCGTTATGCGTTATGCGTTATGCGTTATGCGTTATGCGTTATGCGTTATGCGTTATGCGTTATGCGTTATGCGTTATGCGTTATGCGTTATGCGTTATGCGTTATGCGTTATGCGTTATGCGTTATGCGTTATGCGTTATGCGTTATGCGTTATGCGTTATGCGTTATGCGTTATGCGTTATGCGTTATGCGTTATGCGTTATGCGTTATGCGTTATGCGTTATGCGTTATGCGTTATGCGTTATGCGTTATGCGTTATGCGTTATGCGTTATGCGTTATGCATTATGCGTTATGACTTTTGCATTATGCGATATGCGTTATGGGCTATGCGTTATGCCTTATGGTTTATACGTTGTGCGTTATGCGTTATGCGTTATGCGTTATGCGTTATGCGTTATGCGTTATGCGTTATGCGTTATGCGTTATGCGTTATGCGTTATGCGTTATGCGTTATGCGTTATGCATTATGCGTTACGACTTTTGCATTATGCGTTATGCGTTGTGCGTTATGGGCTATGCGTTATGCGTTATGCGTTATGCGTTATGCGTTATGCGTTATGCGTTATGCGTTATGCGTTATGCGTTATGCGTTATGCGTTATGCGTTATGACTTTTGCATTATGCGTTATGCGTTATGCGTTATGCGTTATGCGTTATGCGTTATGCGTTATGCGTTATGCGTTATGCGTTATGCGTTATGCGTTATGCGTTATGCGTTATGCGTTATGCGTTATGCGTTATGCGTTATGCGTTATGCGTTATGCGTTATGCGTTATGCGTTATGCGTTATGCGTTATGACTTTTGCATTATGCGTTATGCGTTATGCGTTATGCGTTATGCGTTATGCGTTATGCGTTATGCGTTATGCGTTATGCGTTATGCGTTATGCGTTATGCGTTATGCGTTATGCGTTATGCGTTATGCGTTATGCGTTATGCGTTATGCGTTATGCGTTATGCGTTATGCGTTATGCGTTATGCGTTATGCGTTATGCGTTATGCGTTATGCGTTATGCGTTATGCGTTATGGGCTATGCGTTATGCCTTATGGTTTATACGTTATGCGTTATGCGTTATGCGTTATGAGTTTTGCGTTACGCGTAAAGCGTTATGCGTAACGGGTTATGCGTTATGCGTTATGCGTTATGCGTTATGCGTTATGCGTTATGCGTTATGCGTTATGCGTTATGCGTTATGCGTTATGCGTTATGCGTTATGCGTTATGCGTTATGCGTTATGCGTTATGCGTTATGCGTTATGCGTTATGCGTTATGCGTTATGCGTTATGCGTTATGCGTTATGCGTTATGCGTTATGCGTTATGCGTTATGCGTTATGCGTTATGCGTTATGCGTTATGCGTTATGCGTTATGCGTTATGCGTTATGCGTTATGCGTTATGCATTATGCGTTATGACTTTTGCATTATGCGTTATGCGTTATGCGTTATGCGTTATGGGCTATGCGTTATGCCTTATGGTTTATACGTTGTGCGTTATGCGTTATGCGTTATGCGTTATGCGTTATGCGTTATGCGTTATGCGTTATGCGTTATGCGTTATGCGTTATGCGTTATGCGTTATGCGTTATGCGTTATGCGTTATGCGTTATGCGTTATGCGTTATGCGTTATGCGTTATGCGTTATGCGTTATGCGTTATGCATTATGCGTTACGACTTTTGCATTATGCGTTATGCGTTATGCGTTATGGGCTATGCGTTATGCGTTATGCGTTATGCGTTATGCGTTATGCGTTATGCGTTATGCGTTATGCGTTATGCGTTATGCGTTATGCGTTATGCGTTATGCGTTATGCGTTATGCGTTATGCGTTATGCGTTATGCATTATGCGTTACGACTTTTGCATTATGCGTTATGCGTTATGCGTTATGGGCTATGCGTTATGCGTTATGCGTTATGCGTTATGCGTTATGCGTTATGCGTTATGCGTTATGCGTTATGCGTTATGCGTTATGCGTTATGCGTTATGCGTTATGCGTTATGCGTTATGCGTTATGCGTTATGCGTTATGCGTTATGCGTTATGCGTTATGCGTTATGCGTTATGCGTTATGCGTTATGCGTTATGCGTTATGCGTTATGCGTTATGCGTTATGCGTTATGCGTTATGCGTTATGCGTTATGCGTTATGCGTTATGCGTTATGCGTTATGCGTTATGCGTTATGCGTTATGCGTTATGCGTTATGCGTTATGCGTTATGCGTTATGCGTTATGCGTTATGCGTTATGCGTTATGCGTTATGCGTTATGCGTTATGCGTTATGCGTTATGCGTTATGCGTTATGCGTTATGCGTTATGCGTTATGCGTTATGCGTTATGCGTTATGCGTTATGCGTTATGCATTATGCGTTACGACTTTTGCATTATGCGTTATGCGTTATGCGTTATGGGCTATGCGTTATGCGTTATGCGTTATGCGTTATGCGTTATGCGTTATGCGTTATGCGTTATGCGTTATGCGTTATGCGTTATGCGTTATGCGTTATGCGTTATGCGTTATGCGTTATGCGTTATGCGTTATGCGTTATGCGTTATGCGTTATGCGTTATGCGTTATGCGTTATGCGTTATGCGTTATGCGTTATGCGTTATGCGTTGTGCGTTGTGCGTTATGCGTTATGCGTTATGCGTTATGCGTTATGCGTTATGCGTTATGCGTTATGCGTTATGCGTTATGACTTTTGCATTATGCGTTATGCGTTATGCGTTATGCGTTATGCGTTATGCGTTATGCGTTATGCGTTATGCGTTATGCATTATGCGTTATGACTTTTGCATTATGCGTTATGCGTTATGCGTTATGCGTTATGGGCTATGCGTTATGCCTTATGGTTTATACGTTGTGCGTTATGCGTTATGCGTTATGCGTTATGCGTTATGCGTTATGCGTTATGCGTTATGCGTTATGCGTTATGCGTTATGCGTTATGCGTTATGCGTTATGCGTTATGCGTTATGCGTTATGCGTTATGCGTTATGCGTTATGACTTTTGCATTATGCGTTATGCGTTATGCGTTATGCGTTATGCGTTATGCGTTATGCGTTATGCGTTATGCGTTATGCGTTATGCATTATGCGTTATGACTTTTGCATTATGCGTTATGCGTTATGCGTTATGCGTTATGGGCTATGCGTTATGCCTTATGGTTTATACGTTGTGCGTTATGCGTTATGCGTTATGCGTTATGCGTTATGCGTTATGCGTTATGCGTTATGCGTTATGCGTTATGCGTTATGCGTTATGCGTTATGCGTTATGCATTATGCGTTACGACTTTTGCATTATGCGTTATGCGTTATGCGTTATGGGCTATGCGTTATGCGTTATGCGTTATGCGTTATGCGTTATGCGTTATGCGTTATGCGTTATGCGTTATGCGTTATGCGTTATGCGTTATGCGTTATGCGTTATGCGTTATGCGTTATGCGTTATGCGTTATGCGTTATGCGTTATGCGTTATGCGTTATGCGTTATGCGTTATGCGTTATGCGTTATGCGTTATGCGTTATGCGTTATGCGTTATGCGTTATGCGTTATGCGTTATGCGTTATGCGTTATGCGTTATGCGTTATGCGTTATGACTTTTGCATTATGCGTTATGCGTTATGCGTTATGCGTTATGCGTTATGCGTTATGCGTTATGCGTTATGCGTTATGCGTTATGCGTTATGCGTTATGCGTTATGCGTTATGCGTTATGCGTTATGCGTTATGCGTTATGCGTTATGCGTTATGCGTTATGCGTTATGACTTTTGCATTATGCGTTATGCGTTATGCGTTATGCGTCATGCGTTATGCGTTATGCGTTATGCGTTATGCGTTATGCGTTATGCGTTATGCGTTATGCGTTATGACTTTTGCATTATGCGTTATGCGTTATGCGTTATGCGTTATGCGTTATGCGTTATGCGTTATGCATTATGCGTTATGACTTTTGCATTATGCGATATGCGTTATGGGCTATGCGTTATGCCTTATGGTTTATACGTTGTGCGTTATGCGTTATGCGTTATGCGTTATGCGTTATGCGTTATGCGTTATGCGTTATGCGTTATGCGTTATGCGTTATGCGTTATGCGTTATGCGTTATGCGTTATGCGTTATGCATTATGCGTTACGACTTTTGCATTATGCGTTATGCGTTGTGCGTTATGGGCTATGCGTTATGCGTTATGCGTTATGCGTTATGCGTTATGCGTTATGCGTTATGCGTTATGCGTTATGCGTTATGCGTTATGCGTTATGCGTTATGCGTTATGCGTTATGCGTTATGCGTTATGCGTTATGCGTTATGCGTTATGCGTTATGCGTTATGCGTTATGCGTTATGTGTTATGCGTTATGCGTTATGCGTTATGCGTTATGCGTTATGCGTTATGCGTTATGCGTTATGCGTTATGCGTTATGCGTTATGCGTTATGCGTTATGCGTTATGACTTTTGCATTATGCGTTATGCGTTATGCGTTATGCGTTATGCGTTATGCGTTATGCGTTATGCGTTATGCGTTATGCGTTATGCGTTATGCGTTATGCGTTATGCGTTATGCGTTATGCGTTATGGGCTATGGTTTATACGTTATGCGTTATGCGTTATGCGTTATGAGTTTTGCGTTACGCGTTAAGCGTTATGCGCAATGGGTTATGCGTTATGCGTTATGCGTTATGCGTTATGCGTTATGCGTTATGCGTTATGCGTTATGCGTTATGCGTTATGCGTTATGCGTTATGCGTTATGCGTTATGCGTTATGCGTTATGACTTTTGCATTATGCGTTATGCGTTATGCGTTATGCGTTATGCGTTATGCGTTATGCGTTATGCGTTATGCGTTATGCGTTATGCGTTATGCGTTATGCGTTATGCGTTATGCGTTATGCGTTATGCGTTATGCGTTATGCGTTATGCGTTATGCGTTATGCGTTATGCGTTATGCGTTATGCGTTATGCGTTATGCGTTATGCGTTATTCGTTATGCGTTATGCGTTATGCGTTATGCGTTATGCGTTATGACTTTTGCATTATGCGTTATGCGTTATGCGTTATGCGTTATGCGTTATGCGTTATGCGTTATGCGTTATGCGTTATGCGTTATGCGTTATGCGTTATGCGTTATGCGTTATGCGTTATGCGTTATGCGTTATGCGTTATGCGTTATGCGTTATGCGTTATGCGTTATGCGTTATGCGTTATGCGTTATGCGTTATGCGTTATGCGTTATGCGTTATGCGTTATGCGTTATGCGTTATGCGTTATGCGTTATGCGTTATGCGTTATGCGTTATGCGTTATGCGTTATGCGTTATGCGTTATGCGTTATGCGTTATGCGTTATGCGTTATGCGTTATGCGTTATGCGTTATGCGTTATGCGTTATGCGTTATGCGTTATGCGTTATGCGTTATGCGTTATGCGTTATGCGTTATGCGTTATGCGTTATGCGTTATGCGTTATGCGTTATGCGTTATGCGTTATGCGTTATGCGTTATGCGTTATGCGTTATGCGTTATGCGTTATGCGTTATGCGTTATGCGTTATGCGTTATGCGTTATGCGTTATGGGCTATGCGTTATGCCTTATGGTTTATACGTTATGCGTTATGCGTTATGCGTTATGAGTTTTGCGTTACGCGTAAAGCGTTATGCGTAACGGGTTATGCGTTATGCGTTATGCGTTATGCGTTATGCGTTATGCGTTATGCGTTATGCGTTATGCGTTATGCGTTATGCGTTATGCGTTATGCGTTATGCGTTATGCGTTATGCGTTATGCGTTATGCGTTATGCGTTATGCGTTATGCGTTATGCGTTATGCGTTATGCGTTATGCGTTATGCGTTATGCGTTATGCGTTATGCGTTATGCGTTATGCGTTATGCGTTATGCGTTATGCGTTATGCGTTATGCGTTATGCGTTATGCGTTATGCGTTATGCGTTATGCGTTATGCGTTATGCGTTATGCGTTATGCGTTATGCATTATGCGTTATGACTTTTGCATTATGCGTTATGCGTTATGCGTTATGCGTTATGGGCTATGCGTTATGCCTTATGGTTTATACGTTGTGCGTTATGCGTTATGCGTTATGCGTTATGCGTTATGCGTTATGCGTTATGCGTTATGCGTTATGCGTTATGCGTTATGCGTTATGCGTTATGCGTTATGCGTTATGCGTTATGCGTTATGCGTTATGCGTTATGCGTTATGCGTTATGCGTTATGCGTTATGCGTTATGCGTTATGCGTTATGCTTATGCGTTATGCGTTATGCGTTATGCGTTATGCGTTATGCATTATGCGTTACGACTTTTGCATTATGCGTTATGCGTTATGCGTTATGGGCTATGCGTTATGCGTTATGCGTTATGCGTTATGCGTTATGCGTTATGCGTTATGCGTTATGCGTTATGCGTTATGCGTTATGCGTTATGCGTTATGCGTTATGCGTTATGCGTTATGCGTTATGCGTTATGCGTTATGCGTTATGCGTTATGCGTTATGCGTTATGCGTTATGCGTTATGCGTTATGCGTTATGCGTTATGCGTTATGCGTTATGCGTTATGCGTTATGCGTTATGCGTTATGCGTTATGCGTTATGCGTTATGCGTTATGCGTTATGCGTTATGCGTTATGCGTTATGCGTTATGCGTTATGCGTTATGCGTTATGCGTTATGCGTTATGCGTTATGCGTTATGCGTTATTCGTTATGCGTTATGCGTTATGCGTTATGCGTTATGCGTTATGACTTTTGCATTATGCGTTATGCGTTATGCGTTATGCGTTATGCGTTATGCGTTATGCGTTATGCGTTATGCGTTATGCGTTATGCGTTATGCGTTATGCGTTATGCGTTATGCGTTATGCGTTATGCGTTATGCGTTATGCGTTATGCGTTATGCGTTATGCGTTATGCGTTATGCGTTATGCGTTATGCGTTATGCGTTATGCGTTATGCGTTATGCGTTATGCGTTATGCGTTATGCGTTATGCGTTATGCGTTATGCGTTATGCGTTATGCGTTATGCGTTATGCGTTATGCGTTATGCGTTATGCGTTATGCGTTATGCGTTATGCGTTATGCGTTATGCGTTATGCGTTATGCGTTATGCGTTATGCGTTATGCGTTATGCGTTATGCGTTATGCGTTATGCGTTATGCGTTATGCGTTATGCGTTATGCGTTATGCGTTATGCGTTATGCGTTATGCGTTATGCGTTATGCGTTATGCGTTATGCGTTATGCGTTATGCGTTATGCGTTATGCGTTATGCGTTATGCGTTATGCGTTATGCGTTATGCGTTATGCGTTATGCGTTATGCGTTATGCGTTATGCGTTATGCGTTATGCGTTATGCGTTATGCGTTATGCGTTATGCGTTATGCGTTATGCTTTATGCGTTATGACTTTTGCATTATGCGTTATGCGTTATGCGTTATGCGTTATGGGCTATGCGTTATGCCTTATGGTTTATACGTTGTGCGTTATGCGTTATGCGTTATGC
Organism: Lasioglossum baleicum; assembly: GCF_051020765.1. Classification (NCBI taxonomy): domain Eukaryota; kingdom Metazoa; phylum Arthropoda; class Insecta; order Hymenoptera; family Halictidae; genus Lasioglossum; species Lasioglossum baleicum. The sequence goes on along the minus strand of NW_027469955.1, from coordinate 24,852 downwards.
GTTATGCGTTATGCGTTATGCGTTATGCGTTATGCGTTATGCGTTATGCGTTATGCGTTATGCGTTATGCGTTATGCATTATGCGTTACGACTTTTGCATTATGCGTTATGCGTTATGCGTTATGGGCTATGCGTTATGCGTTATGCGTTATGCGTTATGCGTTATGCGTTATGCGTTATGCGTTATGCGTTATGCGTTATGCGTTATGCGTTATGCGTTATGCGTTATGCGTTATGCGTTATGCGTTATGCGTTATGCGTTATGCGTTATGCGTTATGCGTTATGCGTTATGCGTTATGCGTTATGCGTTATGCGTTATGCGTTATGCGTTATGCGTTATGCGTTATGCGTTATGCGTTATGCGTTATGGGCTATGCGTTATGCCTTATGGTTTATACGTTATGCGTTATGCGTTATGAGTTTTGCGTTACGCGTTAAGCGTTATGCGTAACGGGTTATGCGTTATGCGTTATGCGTTATGACTTTTGCATTATGCGTTATGCGTTATGCGTTATGCGTTATGGGCTATGCGTTATGCGTTATGCGTTATGCGTTATGCGTTATGCGTTATGCGTTATGCGTTATGCGTTATGCGTTATGCGTTATGCGTTCTGCGTTATGCGTTATGCGTTATGCGTTATGCGTTATGCGTTATGCGTTATGCGTTATGCGTTATGCGTTATGCGTTATGCGTTATGCGTTATGCGTTATGCGTTATGCGTTATGCGTTATGCGTTATGCGTTATGCGTTATGCGTTATGCGTTATGCGTTATGCGTTATGCGTTATGCGTTATGCGTTATGCGTTATGCGTTATGCGTTATGCGTTATGCGTTATGCGTTATGCGTTATGCGTTATGCGTTATGCGTTATGCGTTATGCGTTATGCGTTATGCGTTATGCGTTATGCGTTATGGGCTATGCGTTATGCCTTATGGTTTATACGTTATGCGTTATGCGTTATGCGTTATGCGTTATGCGTTATGAGTTTTGCGTTACGCGTAACGGGTTATGCGTTATGCGTTATGCGTTATGCGTTATGCGTTATGACTTTAGCATTATGCGTTATGGGCTATGCGTTATGCGTTATGCGTTATGCGTTATGCGTTATGCGTTATGCGTTATGCGTTATGCGTTATGCGTTAAGCGTTATGCGTTGTGCGTTGTGCGTTATGCGTTATGCGTTATGCGTTATGCGTTATGCGTTATGCGTTAAGCGTTATGCGTTATGCGTTATGCGTTATGCGTTATGCGTTATGCGTTATGCGTTATGCGTTATGCGTTAAGCGTTATGCGTTATGCGTTATGCGTTATGCGTTATGCGTTATGCGTTATGCATTATGCGTTATGCGTTATGCGTTATGCGTTATGCGTTATGCGTTATGCGTTATGCGTTATGCGTTATGCGTTATGCGTTATGCGTTATGCGTTATGCGTTATGCGTTATGCGTTATGCGTTATGCGTTATGCGTTATGCGTTATGCGTTATGCGTTATGCGTTATGCGTTATGCGTTATGCGTTATGCGTTATGCGTTATGCGTTATGCGTTATGCGTTATGCGATATGCCTTATGGTTTATACGTTATGCGTTATGCGTTATGAGTTTTGCGTTACGCGTTAAGCGTTATGCGTAACGGGTTATGCGTTATGCGTTATGCGTTATGCGTTATGCGTTATGCGTTATGCGTTATGCGTTATGCGTTATGCGTTATGCGTTATGTGTTATGCGTTATGCGTTATGCGTTATGCGTTATGCGTTATGCGTTATGCGTTATGCGTTATGCGTTATGCGTTATGCGTTATGCGTTATGCGTTATGCGTTATGCGTTATGCGTTATGCGTTATGCGTTATGCGTTATGCGTTATGCGTTATGCGTTATGCGTTATGCGTTATGCGTTATGCGTTATGCGTTATGCGTTATGCGTTATGCGTTATGCGTTATGCGTTATGCGTTATGCGTTATGCGTTATGCGTTATGCGTTATGCGTTATGCGTTATGCGTTATGCGTTATGCGTTATGCGTTATGCGTTATGCGTTATGCGTTATGCGTTATGCGTTATGCGTTATGCGTTATCCGTTATGCGTTATGCGTTATGCGTTATGCGTTATGCGTTATGCGTTATGCGTTATGCGTTATGCGTTATGCGTTATGCGTTATGCGTTATGCGTTATGCGTTATGCGTTATGCGTTATGCGTTATGCGTTATGCGTTATGCGTTATGCGTTATGCGTTATGCGTTATGCGTTATGCGTTATGCGTTATGCGTTATGCGTTATGCGTTATGCGTTATGCGTTATGCGTTATGCGTTATGCGTTATGCGTTATGCGTTATGCGTTATGCGTTATGCGTTATGCGTTATGCGTTATGCGTTATGCGTTGTGCGTTATGCGTTATGACTTTTGCATTATGCGTTATGCGTTATGCGTTATGGGCCATGCGTTATGCGTTATGCGTTATGCGTTATGCGTTATGCGTTATGCGTTATGCGTTATGCGTTATGCGTTATGCGTTATGCGTTATGCGTTATGCGTTATGCGTTATGCGTTATGCGTTATGCGTTATGCGTTATGCGTTATGCGTTATGCGTTATGCGTTATGCGCTATGACTTTTGCATTATGCGTTGTGCGTTATGCGTTATGCGTTATGGGCTATGCGTTATGCGTTATGCGTTATGCGTTATGCGTTATGCGTTATGCGTTATGCGTTATGCGTTATGCGTTATGCGTTATGCGTTATCCGTTATGCGTTATGCGTTATGCGTTATGCGTTATGCGTTATGCGTTATGCGTTATGCGTTATGCGTTATGCGTTATGCGTTATGCGTTATGCGTTATGCGTTATGCGTTATGCGTTATGCGTTATGCGTTATGCGTTATGCGTTATGCGTTATGCGTTATGCGTTATGCGTTATGCGTTATGCGTTATGCGTTATGCGTTATGCGTTATGCGTTATGCGTTATGCGTTATGCGTTATGCGTTATGCGTTATGCGTTATGCGTTATGACTTTTGCATTATGCGTTGTGCGTTATGCGTTATGCGTTATGGGCTATGCGTTATGCGTTATGCGTTATGCGTTATGCGTTATGCGTTATGCGTTATGCGCTATGACTTTTGCATTATGCGTTCTGCGTTATGCGTTATGCGTTATGCGTTATGCGTTATGCGTTATGCGTTATGCGTTATGCGTTATGCGTTATGCGTTATGCGTTATGCGTTATGCGTTATGCGTTATGCGTTATGCGTTATGCGTTATGCGTTATGCGTTATGCGTTATGCGTTATGCGTTATGCGTTATGCGTTATGCGTTATGCGTTATGCGTTATGCGTTATGCGTTATGCGTTATGCGTTATGCGTTATGCGTTATGCGTTATGCGTTATGCGTTATGCGTTATGCGTTATGCGTTATGCGTTATGCGTTATGCGTTATGGGCTATGCGTTATGCCTTATGGTTTATACGTTATGCGTTATGCGTTATGCGTTATGCGTTATGCGTTATGAGTTTTGCGTTACGCGTAACGGGTTATGCGTTATGCGTTATGCGTTATGCGTTATGCGTTATGACTTTAGCATTATGCGTTATGGGCTATGCGTTATGCGTTATGCGTTATGCGTTATGCGTTATGTGTTATGCGTTATGCGTTATGCGTTATGCGTTATGCGTTAAGCGTTATGCGTTGTGCGTTGTGCGTTATGCGTTATGCGTTATGCGTTATGCGTTATGCGTTATGCGTTATGCGTTATGCGTTATGCGTTATGCGTTATGACTTTTGCATTATGCGTTATGCGTTATGCGTTATGCGTTATGCGTTATGCGTTATGCGTTATGCGTTATGCGTTATGCGTTATGCGTTATGCGTTATGCGTTATGCGTTATGCGTTATGCGTTATGCGTTATGCGTTATGCGTTATGCGTTATGCGTTATGCGTTATGCGTTATGCGTTATGCGTTATGCGTTATGCGTTATGCGTTATGCGTTATGCGTTATGCGTTATGCGTTATGCGTTATGCGTTATGCGTTATGCGTTATGCGTTATGCGTTATGCGTTATGCGTTATGCGTTATGCGTTATGCGTTATGCGTTATGCGTTATGCGTTATGCGTTATGCGTTATGCGTTATGCGTTATGCGTTATCCGTTATGCGTTATGCGTTATGCGTTATGCGTTATGCGTTATGCGTTATGCGTTATGCGTTATGCGTTATGCGTTATGCGTTATGCGTTATGCGTTATGCGTTATGCGTTATGCGTTATGCGTTATGCGTTATGCGTTATGCGTTATGCGTTATGCGTTATGCGTTATGCGTTATGCGTTATGCGTTATGCGTTATGCGTTATGCGTTATGCGTTATGCGTTATGCGTTATGCGTTATGAGTTTTGCGTTACGCGTTAAGCGTTATGCGTTATGCGTTATGCGTTATGCGTTATGCGTTATGCGTTATGCGTTATGCGTTATGCGTTATGCGTTATGCGTTATGCGTTATGCGTTATGCGTTATGCGTTATGCGTTATGCGTTATGCGTTATGCGTTATGCGTTATGCGTTATGCGTTATGCGTTATGCGTTATGCGTTATGCGTTATGCGTTGTGCGTTATGCGTTATGACTTTTGCATTATGCGTTATGCGTTATGCGTTATGGGCCATGCGTTATGCGTTATGCGTTATGCGTTATGCGTTATGCGTTATGCGTTATGCGTTATGCGTTATGCGTTATGCGTTATGCGTTATGCGTTATGCGTTATGCGTTATGCGTTATGCGTTATGCGTTATGCGTTATGCGTTATCCGTTATGCGTTATGCGTTATGCGTTATGCGTTATGCGTTATGCGTTATGCGTTATGCGTTATGCGTTATGCGTTATGCGTTATGCGTTATGCGTTATGCGTTATGCGTTATGCGTTATGCGTTATGCGTTATGCGTTATGCGTTATGCGTTATGCGTTATGCGTTATGCGTTATGCGTTATGCGTTATGCGTTATGCCTTATGGTTTATACGTTATGCGTTATGCGTTATGAGTTTTGCGTTACGCGTTAAGCGTTATGCGTTATGCGTTATGCGTTATGCGTTATGCGTTATGCGTTATGCGTTATGCGTTATGCGTTATGCGTTATGCGTTATGCGTTATGCGTTATGCGTTATGCGTTATGCGTTATGCGTTATGCGTTATGCGTTATGCGTTATGCGTTATGCGTTATGCGTTATGCGTTATGCGTTATGCGTTATGCGTTATGCGTTGTGCGTTATGCGTTATGACTTTTGCATTATGCGTTATGCGTTATGCGTTATGGGCCATGCGTTATGCGTTATGCGTTATGCGTTATGCGTTATGCGTTATGCGTTATGCGTTATGCGTTATGCGTTATGCGTTATGCGTTATGCGTTATGCGTTATGCGTTATGCGTTATGCGTTATGCGTTATGCGTTATGCGTTATGCGTTATGCGTTATGCGTTATGCGTTATGCGTTATGCGTTATGCGTTATGCGTTATGCGTTATGCGTTATGCGTTATGCGTTATGCGTTATGCGTTATGCGTTATGCGTTATGCGTTATGCGTTATGCGTTATGCGTTATGCGTTATGCGTTATGCGTTATGCGTTATGCGTTATGCGTTATGCGTTATGACTTTTGCATTATGCGTTGTGCGTTATGCGTTATGCGTTATGCGTTATGCGTTATGCGTTATGCGTTATGACTTTTGCATTATGCGTTGTGCGTTATGCGTTATGCGTTATGGGCTATGCGTTATGCGTTATGCGTTATGCGTTATGCGTTATGCGTTATGCGTTATGCGTTATGCGTTATGCGTTATGCGTTATGCGTTATGCGTTATGCGTTATGCGTTATGCGTTATGCGTTATGCGTTATGCGTTATGCGTTATGCGTTAAGCGTTATGCGTTATGCGTTATGCGTTATGCGTTATGCGTTATGCGTTATGCGTTATGCGTTATGCGTTATGCGTTATGCGTTATCCGTTATGCGTTATGCGTTATGCGTTATGCGTTATGCGTTATGCGTTATGACTTTTGCATTATGCGTTGTGCGTTATGCGTTATGCGTTATGGGCTATGCGTTATGCGTTATGCGTTATGCGTTATGCGTTATGCGTTATGCGTTATGGGCTATGCGTTATGCGTTATGCGTTATGCGTTATGCGTTATGCGTTATGCGTTATGCGTTATGCGTTATGCGTTATGCGTTATGCGTTATGCGTTATGCGTTATGCGTTATGCGTTATGCGTTATGCGTTATGCGTTATGCGTTATGCGTTATGCGTTATGCGTTATGCGTTATGCGTTATGCGTTATGCGTTATGCGTTATGCGTTATGCGTTATGCGTTATGCGTTATGCGTTATGCGTTATGCGTTATGCGTTATGCGTTATGCGTTATGCGTTATGCGTTGTGCGTTATGCGTTATGACTTTTGCATTATGCGTTATGCGTTATGCGTTATGGGCCATGCGTTATGCGTTATGCGTTATGCGTTATGCGTTATGCGTTATGCGTTATGCGTTATGCGTTATGCGTTATGCGTTATGCGTTATGCGTTATGCGTTATGCGTTATGCGTTATGCGTTATGCGTTATGCGTTATGCGTTATGCGTTATGCGTTATGCGTTATGCGTTATGCGCTATGACTTTTGCATTATGCGTTGTGCGTTATGCGTTATGCGTTATGGGCTATGCGTTATGCGTTATGCGTTATGCGTTATGCGTTATGCGTTATGCGTTATGCGTTATGCGTTATGCGTTATGCGTTATGCGTTATGCGTTATCCGTTATGCGTTATGCGTTATGCGTTATGCGTTATGCGTTATGCGTTATGCGTTATGCGTTATGCGTTATGCGTTATGCGTTATGCGTTATGCGTTATGCGTTATGCGTTATGCGTTATGCGTTATGCGTTATGCGTTATGCGTTATGCGTTATGCGTTATGCGTTATGCGTTATGCGTTATGCGTTATGCGTTATGCGTTATGCGTTATGCGTTATGCGTTATGCGTTATGACTTTTGCATTATGCGTTGTGCGTTATGCGTTATGCGTTATGGGCTATGCGTTATGCGTTATGCGTTATGCGTTATGCGTTATGCGTTATGCGTTATGCGCTATGACTTTTGCATTATGCGTTCTGCGTTATGCGTTATGCGTTATGCGTTATGCGTTATGCGTTATGCGTTATGCGTTATGCGTTATGCGTTATGCGTTATGCGTTATGCGTTATGCGTTATGCGTTATGCGTTATGCGTTATGCGTTATGCGTTATGCGTTATGCGTTATGCGTTATGCGTTATGCGTTATGCGTTATGCGTTATGCGTTATGCGTTATGCGTTATGCGTTATGCGTTATGCGTTATGCGTTATGCGTTATGCGTTATGCGTTATGCGTTATGCGTTATGCGTTATGCGTTATGCGTTATGCGTTATGCGTTATGCGTTATGGGCTATGCGTTATGCCTTATGGTTTATACGTTATGCGTTATGCGTTATGCGTTATGCGTTATGCGTTATGAGTTTTGCGTTACGCGTAACGGGTTATGCGTTATGCGTTATGCGTTATGCGTTATGCGTTATGACTTTAGCATTATGCGTTATGGGCTATGCGTTATGCGTTATGCGTTATGCGTTATGCGTTATGTGTTATGCGTTATGCGTTATGCGTTATGCGTTAAGCGTTGTGCGTTGTGCGTTGTGCGTTATGCGTTATGCGTTATGCGTTATGCGTTATGCGTTATGCGTTATGCGTTAAGCGTAATGCGTTATGCGTTATGCGTTATGCGTTATGCGTTATGCGTTATGCGTTATGCGTTATGCGTTATGCGTTATGCGTTATGCGTTATGCGTTATGCGTTATGCGTTATGCGTTATGCGTTATGCGTTATGCGTTATGCGTTATGCGTTATGCGTTATGCGTTATGCGTTATGCGTTATGCGTTATGCGTTATGCGTTATGCGTTATGCGTTATGCGTTATGCGTTATGCGTTATGCGTTATGCGTTATGCGTTATGCGTTATGCGTTATGCGTTATGCGTTATGCGTTATGCGTTATGCGTTATGCGTTATGCGTTATGCGTTATGACTTTTGCATTATGCGTTATGCGTTATGCGTTATGCGTTATGGGCTATGCGATATGCCTTATGGTTTATACGTTATGCGTTATGCGTTATGAGTTTTGCGTTACGCGTTAAGCGTTATGCGTTATGCGTTATGCGTTATGCGTTATGCGTTATGCGTTATGCGTTATGCGTTATGCGTTATGCGTTATGCGTTATGCGTTATGCGTTATGCGTTATGCGTTATGCGTTATGCGTTATGCGTTATGCGTTATGCGTTATGCGTTATGCGTTATGCGTTGTGCGTTATGCGTTATGACTTTTGCATTATGCGTTATGCGTTATGCGTTATGGGCCATGCGTTATGCGTTATGCGTTATGCGTTATGCGTTATGCGTTATGCGTTATGCGTTATGCGTTATGCGTTATGCGTTATGCGTTATGCGTTATGCGTTATGCGTTATGCGTTATGCGTTATGCGTTATGCGTTATGCGTTATGCGTTATGCGTTATGCGTTATGCGTTATGCGTTATGCGTTATGCGTTATGCGTTATGCGTTATGCGTTATGCGTTATGCGTTATGCGTTATGCGTTATGCGTTATGCGTTATGCGTTATGCGTTATGCGTTATGCGTTATGCGTTATGCGTTATGCGTTATGCGTTATGCGTTATGCGTTATGACTTTTGCATTATGCGTTGTGCGTTATGCGTTATGCGTTATGCGTTATGCGTTATGCGTTATGCGTTATGACTTTTGCATTATGCGTTGTGCGTTATGCGTTATGCGTTATGGGCTATGCGTTATGCGTTATGCGTTATGCGTTATGCGTTATGCGTTATGCGTTATGCGTTATGCGTTATGCGTTATGCGTTATGCGTTATGCGTTATGCGTTATGCGTTATGCGTTATGCGTTATGCGTTATGCGTTATGCGTTATGCGTTAAGCGTTATGCGTTATGCGTTATGCGTTATGCGTTATGCGTTATGCGTTATGCGTTATGCGTTATGCGTTATGCGTTATGCGTTATCCGTTATGCGTTATGCGTTATGCGTTATGCGTTATGCGTTATGCGTTATGACTTTTGCATTATGCGTTGTGCGTTATGCGTTATGCGTTATGGGCTATGCGTTATGCGTTATGCGTTATGCGTTATGCGTTATGCGTTATGCGTTATGGGCTATGCGTTATGCGTTATGCGTTATGCGTTATGCGTTATGCGTTATGCGTTATGCGTTATGCGTTATGCGTTATGCGTTATGCGTTATGCGTTATGCGTTATGCGTTATGCGTTATGCGTTATGCGTTATGCGTTATGCGTTATGCGTTATGCGTTATGCGTTATGCGTTATGCGTTATGCGTTATGCGTTATGCGTTATGCGTTATGCGTTATGCGTTATGCGTTATGCGTTATGCGTTATGCGTTATGCGTTATGCGTTATGCGTTATGCGTTATGCGTTGTGCGTTATGCGTTATGACTTTTGCATTATGCGTTATGCGTTATGCGTTATGGGCCATGCGTTATGCGTTATGCGTTATGCGTTATGCGTTATGCGTTATGCGTTATGCGTTATGCGTTATGCGTTATGCGTTATGCGTTATGCGTTATGCGTTATGCGTTATGCGTTATGCGTTATGCGTTATGCGTTATGCGTTATGCGTTATGCGTTATGCGTTATGCGTTATGCGCTATGACTTTTGCATTATGCGTTGTGCGTTATGCGTTATGCGTTATGGGCTATGCGTTATGCGTTATGCGTTATGCGTTATGCGTTATGCGTTATGCGTTATGCGTTATGCGTTATGCGTTATGCGTTATGCGTTATCCGTTATGCGTTATGCGTTATGCGTTATGCGTTATGCGTTATGCGTTATGCGTTATGCGTTATGCGTTATGCGTTATGCGTTATGCGTTATGCGTTATGCGTTATGCGTTATGCGTTATGCGTTATGCGTTATGCGTTATGCGTTATGCGTTATGCGTTATGCGTTATGCGTTATGCGTTATGCGTTATGCGTTATGCGTTATGCGTTATGCGTTATGCGTTATGCGTTATGCGTTATGCGTTATGACTTTTGCATTATGCGTTGTGCGTTATGCGTTATGCGTTATGGGCTATGCGTTATGCGTTATGCGTTATGCGTTATGCGTTATGCGTTATGCGTTATGCGCTATGACTTTTGCATTATGCGTTCTGCGTTATGCGTTATGCGTTATGCGTTATGCGTTATGCGTTATGCGTTATGCGTTATGCGTTATGCGTTATGCGTTATGCGTTATGCGTTATGCGTTATGCGTTATGCGTTATGCGTTATGCGTTATGCGTTATGCGTTATGCGTTATGCGTTATGCGTTATGCGTTATGCGTTATGCGTTATGCGTTATGCGTTATGCGTTATGCGTTATGCGTTATGCGTTATGCGTTATGCGTTATGCGTTATGCGTTATGCGTTATGCGTTATGCGTTATGCGTTATGCGTTATGGGCTATGCGTTATGCCTTATGGTTTATACGTTATGCGTTATGCGTTATGCGTTATGCGTTATGCGTTATGAGTTTTGCGTTACGCGTAACGGGTTATGCGTTATGCGTTATGCGTTATGCGTTATGCGTTATGACTTTAGCATTATGCGTTATGGGCTATGCGTTATGCGTTATGCGTTATGCGTTATGCGTTATGTGTTATGCGTTATGCGTTATGCGTTATGCGTTATGCGTTAAGCGTTGTGCGTTGTGCGTTGTGCGTTATGCGTTATGCGTTATGCGTTATGCGTTATGCGTTATGCGTTATGCGTTAAGCGTAATGCGTTATGCGTTATGCGTTATGCGTTATGCGTTATGCGTTATGCGTTATGCGTTATGCGTTATGCGTTATGCGTTATGCGTTATGCGTTATGCGTTATGCGTTATGCGTTATGCGTTATGCGTTATGCGTTATGCGTTATGCGTTATGCGTTATGCGTTATGCGTTATGCGTTATGCGTTATGCGTTATGCGTTATGCGTTATGCGTTATGCGTTATGCGTTATGCGTTATGCGTTATGCGTTATGCGTTATGCGTTATGCGTTATGCGTTATGCGTTATGCGTTATGCGTTATGCGTTATGCGTTATGCGTTATGCGTTATGACTTTTGCATTATGCGTTATGCGTTATGCGTTATGCGTTATGGGCTATGCGATATGCCTTATGGTTTATACGTTATGCGTTATGCGTTATGAGTTTTGCGTTACGCGTTAAGCGTTATGCGTTATGCGTTATGCGTTATGCGTTATGCGTTATGCGTTATGCGTTATGCGTTATGCGTTATGCGTTATGCGTTATGCGTTATGCGTTATGCGTTATGCGTTATGCGTTATGCGTTATGCGTTATGCGTTATGCGTTATGCGTTATGCGTTATGCGTTATGCGTTATGCGTTGTGCGTTATGCGTTATGACTTTTGCATTATGCGTTATGCGTTATGCGTTATGGGCCATGCGTTATGCGTTATGCGTTATGCGTTATGCGTTATGCGTTATGCGTTATGCGTTATGCGTTATGCGTTATGCGTTATGCGTTATGCGTTATGCGTTATGCGTTATGCGTTATGCGTTATGCGTTATGCGTTATGCGTTATGCGTTATGCGTTATGCGTTATGCGTTATGCGTTATGCGTTATGCGTTATGCGTTATGCGTTATGCGTTATGCGTTATGCGTTATGCGTTATGCGTTATGCGTTATGCGTTATGCGTTATGCGTTATGCGTTATGCGTTATGCGTTATGCGTTATGCGTTATGCGTTATGCGTTATGCGTTATGCGTTATGCGTTATGCGTTATGCGTTATGCGTTATGCGTTATGCGTTGTGCGTTATGCGTTATGACTTTTGCATTATGCGTTATGCGTTATGCGTTATGGGCCATGCGTTATGCGTTATGCGTTATGCGTTATGCGTTATGCGTTATGCGTTATGCGTTATGCGTTATGCGTTATGCGTTATGCGTTATGCGTTATGCGTTATGCGTTATGCGTTATGCGTTATGCGTTATGCGTTATGCGTTATGCGTTATGCGTTATGCGTTATGCGTTATGCGTTATGCGTTATGCGTTATGCGTTATGACTTTTGCATTATGCGTTGTGCGTTATGCGTTATGCGTTATGCGTTATGCGTTATGCGTTATGCGTTATGACTTTTGCATTATGCGTTGTGCGTTATGCGTTATGCGTTATGGGCTATGCGTTATGCGTTATGCGTTATGCGTTATGCGTTATGCGTTATGCGTTATCCGTTATGCGTTATGCGTTATGCGTTATGCGTTATGCGTTATGCGTTATGCGTTATGCGTTATGCGTTATGCGTTATGCGTTATGCGTTATGCGTTATGCGTTATGCGTTATGCGTTAAGCGTTATGCGTTATGCGTTATGCGTTATGCGTTATGCGTTATGCGTTATGCGTTATGCGTTATGCGTTATGCGTTATGCGTTATGCGTTATCCGTTATGCGTTATGCGTTATGCGTTATGCGTTATGCGTTATGCGTTATGACTTTTGCATTATGCGTTGTGCGTTATGCGTTATGCGTTATGGGCTATGCGTTATGCGTTATGCGTTATGCGTTATGCGTTATGCGTTATGCGTTATGGGCTATGCGTTATGCGTTATGCGTTATGCGTTATGCGTTATGCGTTATGCGTTATGCGTTATGCGTTATGCGTTATGCGTTATGCGTTATGCGTTATCCGTTATGCGTTATGCGTTATGCGTTATGCGTTATGCGTTATGCGTTATGCGCTATGCGTTATGCGTTATGCGTTATGCGTTATGCGTTATGCGTTATGCGTTATGCGTTATGCGTTATGCGTTATGCGTTATGCGTTATGCGTTATGCGTTATGCGTTATGCGTTATGCGTTATGCGTTATGCGTTATGCGTTATGCGTTATGCGTTAAGCGTTATGCGTTATGCGTTATGCGTTATGCGTTATGCGTTATGCGTTATGCGTTATGCGTTATGCGTTATCCGTTATGCGTTATGCGTTATGCGTTATGCGTTATGCGTTATGCGTTATGCGTTATGCGTTATGCGTTATGCGTTATGCGTTATGCGTTATGCGTTATGCGTTATGCGTAATGCGGTATGCGTTATGCGTTATGCGTTATGCGTTATGAGTTATGCGTCATGGGTTATGCGTAATGCGTTATGCGTTATGAGTTATGCGTTATGCGTTATGCGATATGCGCTATGTGTTATGCGTTATGCGTTATCGGCTTTGCGTTATGCGTTATGGGTTATGCGTTATCCGTTATTTATTATGCGTTATGCATTATGCGTAATGCGTAATGCGGTATGGGTTATGCGTTGTGCGTTATCCGTTATCCGTTATGCGTTATGCGTTATGCGTTATGCGTTTTGCGTTATGCGTTATGCGTTATGAGTTATGCGTTATGCGTTATGCGTTATGCGTTATGCGTTATGGGCTATGCGTTATGCGTTATGCGTTATGCGTTATGCGTTATGCGTTATGCGTTATGCGTTATGCGTTATGCGTTATGCGTTATGCGTTATGCGTTATGCGTTATGCGTTATGCGTTATGCGTTATGCGTTATGCGCTATGCGTTATGCGTTATGCGTTATGCGTTATGCGTTATGCGTTATGCGTTATGCGTTATGCGTTATGCGTTATGCGTTATGGGCTATGCGTTATGCCTTATGGTTTATACGTTATGCGTTATGCGTTATGAGTTTTGCGTTACGCGTTAATCGTTATGCGTAACGGGTTATGCGTTATGCGTTATGCGTTATGCGTTATGCGTTATGCGTTATGCGTTATGCGTTATGGGCTATGCGTTATGCCTTATGGTTTATACGTTATGCGTTATGCGTTATGAGTTTTGCGTTATGCGTTATGCGTTATGCGTTATGCGTTATGCGTTATGCGTTATGCGTTATGCGTTATGCGTTATGCGTTATGCGTTATGGGCTATGCGTTATGCGTCATGCGTTATGCGTTATGCGTTATGCGTTATGCGTTATGCGTTATGCGTTATGCGTTATGCGTTATGCGTTATGCGTTATGCGTTATGCGTTATGCGTTATGCGTTATGCGTTATGCGTTATGCGTTATGCGTTATGCGTTATGCGTTATGCGTTATGCGTTATGCGTTATGCGTTATGCGTTATGCGTTATGCGTTATGCGTTATGCGTTATGCGTTATGCGTTATGCGTTATGCGTTATGCGTTATGCGTTATGCGTTATGCGTTATGCGTTATGCGTTATGCGTTATGCGTTATGCGTTATGCGTTATGCGTTATGCGTTATGCGTTATGCGTTATGCGTTATGCGTTATGCGTTATGGGCTATGCGTTATGCGTCATGCGTTATGCGTCATGCGTTATGCGTTATGCGTTATGCGTTATGCGTTATGCGTTATGCGTTATGCGTTATGCGCTATGCGCTATGCGCTATGCGCTATGCGTTATGCGTTATGCGTTATGCGTTATGCGTTATGCGTTATGCGTTATGCGTTATGCGTTATGCGTTATGCGTTATGCGTTATGCGTTATGCGTTATGCGTTATGCGTTATGCGTTATGCGTTATGCGTTATGCGTTATGCGTTATGCGTTATGCGTTATGCGTTATGCGTTATGCGTTATGCGTTATGCGTTATGCGTTATGCGTTATGCGTTATGCGTTATGCGTTATGCGTTATGCGTTATGCGTTATGCGTTATGCGTTATGCGTTATGCGTTATGCGTTATGCGTTATGCGTTATGCGTTATGCGTTATGCGTTATGCGTTATGCGTTATGCGTTATGCGTTATGGGCTATGCGTTATGCGTCATGCGTTATGCGTCATGCGTTATGCGTTATGCGTTATGCGTTATGCGTTATGCGTTATGCGTTATGCGTTATGCGTTATGCGTTATGCGTTATGCGTTATGCGTTATGCGTTATGCGTTATGCGTTATGCGTTATGCGTTATGCGTTATGCGTTATGCGTTATGCGTTATGCGTTATGGGCTATGCGTTATGCCTTATGGTTTATACGTTATGCGTTATGCGTTATGCGTTATGCGTTATGCGTTATGAGTTTTGCGTTATGCGTTATGCGTTATGCGTTATGCGTTATGACTTTAGCATTATGCGTTATGGGCTATGCGTTATGCGTTATGCGTTATGCGTTATGCGTTATGCGTTATGCGTTATGCGTTATGCGTTAAGCGTTATGCGTTATGCGTTATGCGTTATGCGTTATGCGTTATGCGTTATGCGTTATGCGTTATGCGTTATGCGTTATGCGTTATGCGTTATGCGTTATGCGTTATGCGTTATGCGTTATGCGTTATGCGTTATGCGTTATGCGTTATGCGTTATGCGTTATGCGTTATGCGTTATGCGTTATGCGTTATGCGTTATGCGTTATGCGTTATGCGTTATGCGTTATGCGTTATGCGTTATGCGTTATGCGTTATGCGTTATGCGTTATGCGTTATGCGTTATGCGTTATGCGTTATGCGTTATGCGTTATGCGTTATGCGTTATGCGTTATGCGTTATGCGTTATGCGTTATGCGTTATGCGTTATGCGTTATGCGTTATGCGTTATGCGTTATGCGTTATGCGTTATGCGTTATGCGTTATGCGTTATGCGTTATGCGTTATGCGTTATGCGTTATGCGTTATGCGTTATGCGTTATGCGTTATGCGTTATGCGTTATGCGTTATGCGTTATGCGTTATGCGTTATGCGTTATGCGTTATGCGTTATGCGTTATGCGTTATGCGTTATGCGTTATGCGTTATGCGTTATGCGTTATGCGTTATGCGTTATGCGTTATGCGTTATGCGTTATGCGTTATGCGTTATGCGTTATGCGATATGCCTTATGGTTTATACGTTATGCGTTATGCGTTATGAGTTTTGCGTTACGCGTTAAGCGTTATGCGTAACGGGTTATGCGTTATGCGTTATGCGTTATGCGTTATGCGTTATGCGTTATGCGTTAAGCGTTATGCGTTATGCGTTATGCGTTATGCGTTATGCGTTATGCGTTATGCGTTATGCGTTATGCGTTATGCGTTATGCGTTATGCGTTAAGCGTAATGCGTTATGCGTTATGCATTATGCGTTATGCGTTATGCGTTATGCGTTATGCGTTATGCGTTATGCGTTATGCGTTATGCGTTATGCGTTATGCGTTATGCGTTATGCGTTATGCGTTATGCGTTATGCGTTATGCGTTATGCGTTATGCGTTATGCGTTATGCGTTATGCGTTATGCGTTATGCGTTATGCGTTATGCGTTATGCGTTATGCGTTATGCGTTATGCGTTATGCGTTATGCGTTATGCGTTATGCGTTATGCGTTATGCGTTATGCGTTATGCGTTATGACTTTTGCATTATGCGTTATGCGTTATGCGTTATGCGTTATGGGCTATGCGATATGCCTTATGGTTTATACGTTATGCGTTATGCGTTATGAGTTTTGCGTTACGCGTTAAGCGTTATGCGTTATGCGTTATGCGTTATGCGTTATGCGTTATGCGTTATGCGTTATGCGTTATGCGTTATGCGTTATGCGTTATGCGTTATGCGTTATGCGTTATGCGTTATGCGTTATGCGTTATGCGTTATGCGTTATGCGTTATGCGTTATGCGTTATGGGCTATGCGTTATGCCTTATGGTTTATACGTTATGCGTTATGCGTTATGAGTTTTGCGTTACGCGTTAATCGTTATGCGTAACGGGTTATGCGTTATGCGTTATGCGTTATGCGTTATGCGTTATGCGTTATGCGTTATGCGTTATGGGCTATGCGTTATGCCTTATGGTTTATACGTTATGCGTTATGCGTTATGAGTTTTGCGTTATGCGTTATGCGTTATGCGTTATGCGTTATGCGTTATGCGTTATGCGTTATGCGTTATGCGTTATGCGTTATGGGCTATGCGTTATGCGTCATGCGTTATGCGTTATGCGTTATGCGTTATGCGTTATGCGTTATGCGTTATGCGTTATGCGTTATGCGTTATGCGTTATGCGTTATGCGTTATGCGTTATGCGTTATGCGTTATGCGTTATGCGTTATGCGTTATGCGTTATGCGTTATGCGTTATGCGTTATGCGTTATGCGTTATGCGTTATGCGTTATGCGTTATGCGTTATGCGTTATGCGTTATGCGTTATGCGTTATGCGTTATGCGTTATGCGTTATGCGTTATGCGTTATGCGTTATGCGTTATGCGTTATGCGTTATGCGTTATGCGTTATGCGTTATGCGTTATGCGTTATGCGTTATGCGTTATGCGTTATGCGTTATGCGTTATGCGTTATGCGTTATGCGTTATGCGTTATGCGTTATGCGTTATGCGTTATGCGTTATGCGTTATGCGTTATGCGTTATGCGTTATGCGTTATGCGTTATGCGTTATGGGCTATGCGTTATGCGTCATGCGTTATGCGTCATGCGTTATGCGTTATGCGTTATGCGTTATGCGTTATGCGTTATGCGTTATGCGTTATGCGCTATGCGCTATGCGCTATGCGCTATGCGTTATGCGTTATGCGTTATGCGTTATGCGTTATGCGTTATGCGTTATGCGTTATGCGTTATGCGTTATGCGTTATGCGTTATGCGTTATGCGTTATGCGTTATGCGTTATGCGTTATGCGTTATGCGTTATGCGTTATGCGTTATGCGTTATGCGTTATGCGTTATGCGTTATGCGTTATGCGTTATGCGTTATGCGTTATGCGTTATGCGTTATGCGTTATGCGTTATGCGTTATGCGTTATGCGTTATGCGTTATGCGTTATGCGTTATGCGTTATGCGTTATGCGTTATGCGTTATGCGTTATGCGTTATGCGTTATGCGTTATGCGTTATGCGTTATGCGTTATGCGTTATGCGTTATGCGTTATGCGTTATGGGCTATGCGTTATGCGTCATGCGTTATGCGTCATGCGTTATGCGTTATGCGTTATGCGTTATGCGTTATGCGTTATGCGTTATGCGTTATGCGTTATGCGTTATGCGTTATGCGTTATGCGTTATGCGTTATGCGTTATGCGTTATGCGTTATGCGTTATGCGTTATGCGTTATGCGTTATGCGTTATGCGTTATGGGCTATGCGTTATGCCTTATGGTTTATACGTTATGCGTTATGCGTTATGCGTTATGCGTTATGCGTTATGAGTTTTGCGTTATGCGTTATGCGTTATGCGTTATGCGTTATGACTTTAGCATTATGCGTTATGGGCTATGCGTTATGCGTTATGCGTTATGCGTTATGCGTTATGCGTTATGCGTTATGCGTTATGCGTTAAGCGTTATGCGTTATGCGTTATGCGTTATGCGTTATGCGTTATGCGTTATGCGTTATGCGTTATGCGTTATGCGTTATGCGTTATGCGTTATGCGTTATGCGTTATGCGTTATGCGTTATGCGTTATGCGTTATGCGTTATGCGTTATGCGTTATGCGTTATGCGTTATGCGTTATGCGTTATGCGTTATGCGTTATGCGTTATGCGTTATGCGTTATGCGTTATGCGTTATGCGTTATGCGTTATGCGTTATGCGTTATGCGTTATGACTTTTGCATTATGCGTTATGCGTTATGCGTTATGCGTTATGGGCTATGCGATATGCCTTATGGTTTATACGTTATGCGTTATGCGTTATGAGTTTTGCGTTACGCGTTAAGCGTTATGCGTTATGCGTTATGCGTTATGCGTTATGCGTTATGCGTTATGCGTTATGCGTTATGCGTTATGCGTTATGCGTTATGCGTTATGCGTTATGCGTTATGCGTTATGCGTTATGCGTTATGCGTTATGCGTTATGCGTTATGCGTTATGCGTTATGGGCTATGCGTTATGCCTTATGGTTTATACGTTATGCGTTATGCGTTATGAGTTTTGCGTTACGCGTTAATCGTTATGCGTAACGGGTTATGCGTTATGCGTTATGCGTTATGCGTTATGCGTTATGCGTTATGCGTTATGCGTTATGGGCTATGCGTTATGCCTTATGGTTTATACGTTATGCGTTATGCGTTATGAGTTTTGCGTTATGCGTTATGCGTTATGCGTTATGCGTTATGCGTTATGCGTTATGCGTTATGCGTTATGCGTTATGCGTTATGGGCTATGCGTTATGCGTCATGCGTTATGCGTTATGCGTTATGCGTTATGCGTTATGCGTTATGCGTTATGCGTTATGCGTTATGCGTTATGCGTTATGCGTTATGCGTTATGCGTTATGCGTTATGCGTTATGCGTTATGCGTTATGCGTTATGCGTTATGCGTTATGCGTTATGCGTTATGCGTTATGCGTTATGCGTTATGCGTTATGCGTTATGCGTTATGCGTTATGCGTTATGCGTTATGCGTTATGCGTTATGCGTTATGCGTTATGCGTTATGCGTTATGCGTTATGCGTTATGCGTTATGCGTTATGCGTTATGCGTTATGCGTTATGCGTTATGCGTTATGCGTTATGCGTTATGCGTTATGCGTTATGCGTTATGCGTTATGCGTTATGCGTTATGCGTTATGCGTTATGCGTTATGCGTTATGCGTTATGCGTTATGCGTTATGCGTTATGCGTTATGCGTTATGCGTTATGCGTTATGCGTTATGCGTTATGCGTTATGCGTTATGGGCTATGCGTTATGCGTCATGCGTTATGCGTCATGCGTTATGCGTTATGCGTTATGCGTTATGCGTTATGCGTTATGCGTTATGCGTTATGCGCTATGCGCTATGCGCTATGCGCTATGCGTTATGCGTTATGCGTTATGCGTTATGCGTTATGCGTTATGCGTTATGCGTTATGCGTTATGCGTTATGCGTTATGCGTTATGCGTTATGCGTTATGCGTTATGCGTTATGCGTTATGCGTTATGCGTTATGCGTTATGCGTTATGCGTTATGCGTTATGCGTTATGCGTTATGCGTTATGCGTTATGCGTTATGCGTTATGCGTTATGCGTTATGCGTTATGCGTTATGCGTTATGCGTTATGCGTTATGCGTTATGCGTTATGCGTTATGCGTTATGCGTTATGCGTTATGCGTTATGCGTTATGCGTTATGCGTTATGCGTTATGCGTTATGCGTTATGCGTTATGCGTTATGCGTTATGCGTTATGCGTTATGGGCTATGCGTTATGCGTCATGCGTTATGCGTCATGCGTTATGCGTTATGCGTTATGCGTTATGCGTTATGCGTTATGCGTTATGCGTTATGCGTTATGCGTTATGCGTTATGCGTTATGCGTTATGCGTTATGCGTTATGCGTTATGCGTTATGCGTTATGCGTTATGCGTTATGCGTTATGCGTTATGCGTTATGGGCTATGCGTTATGCCTTATGGTTTATACGTTATGCGTTATGCGTTATGCGTTATGCGTTATGCGTTATGAGTTTTGCGTTATGCGTTATGCGTTATGCGTTATGCGTTATGACTTTAGCATTATGCGTTATGGGCTATGCGTTATGCGTTATGCGTTATGCGTTATGCGTTATGCGTTATGCGTTATGCGTTATGCGTTAAGCGTTATGCGTTATGCGTTATGCGTTATGCGTTATGCGTTATGCGTTATGCGTTATGCGTTATGCGTTATGCGTTATGCGTTATGCGTTATGCGTTATGCGTTATGCGTTATGCGTTATGCGTTATGCGTTATGCGTTATGCGTTATGCGTTATGCGTTATGCGTTATGCGTTATGCGTTATGCGTTATGCGTTATGCGTTATGCGTTATGCGTTATGCGTTATGCGTTATGCGTTATGCGTTATGCGTTATGCGTTATGCGTTATGCGTTATGCGTTATGCGTTATGCGTTATGCGTTATGCGTTATGCGTTATGCGTTATGCGTTATGCGTTATGCGTTATGCGTTATGCGTTATGCGTTATGCGTTATGCGTTATGCGTTATGCGTTATGCGTTATGCGTTATGCGTTATGCGTTATGCGTTATGCGTTATGCGTTATGCGTTATGCGTTATGCGTTATGCGTTATGCGTTATGCGTTATGCGTTATGCGTTATGCGTTATGCGTTATGCGTTATGCGTTATGCGTTATGCGTTATGCGTTATGCGTTATGCGTTATGCGTTATGCGTTATGCGTTATGCGTTATGCGTTATGCGTTATGCGTTATGCGTTATGCGATATGCCTTATGGTTTATACGTTATGCGTTATGCGTTATGAGTTTTGCGTTACGCGTTAAGCGTTATGCGTAACGGGTTATGCGTTATGCGTTATGCGTTATGCGTTATGCGTTATGCGTTATGCGTTAAGCGTTATGCGTTATGCGTTATGCGTTATGCGTTATGCGTTATGCGTTATGCGTTATGCGTTATGCGTTATGCGTTATGCGTTATGCGTTAAGCGTAATGCGTTATGCGTTATGCATTATGCGTTATGCGTTATGCGTTATGCGTTATGCGTTATGCGTTATGCGTTATGCGTTATGCGTTATGCGTTATGCGTTATGCGTTATGCGTTATGCGTTATGCGTTATGCGTTATGCGTTATGCGTTATGCGTTATGCGTTATGCGTTATGCGTTATGCGTTATGCGTTATGCGTTATGCGTTATGCGTTATGCGTTATGCGTTATGCGTTATGCGTTATGCGTTATGCGTTATGCGTTATGCGTTATGCGTTATGCGTTATGCGTTATGCGTTATGCGTTATGACTTTTGCATTATGCGTTATGCGTTATGCGTTATGCGTTATGGGCTATGCGATATGCCTTATGGTTTATACGTTATGCGTTATGCGTTATGAGTTTTGCGTTACGCGTTAAGCGTTATGCGTTATGCGTTATGCGTTATGCGTTATGCGTTATGCGTTATGCGTTATGCGTTATGCGTTATGCGTTATGCGTTATGCGTTATGCGTTATGCGTTATGCGTTATGCGTTATGCGTTATGCGTTATGCGTTATGCGTTATGCGTTATGCGTTATGCGTTATGCGTTATGCGTTATGCGTTATGCGTTATGCGTTGTGCGTTATGCGTTATGACTTTTGCATTATGCGTTATGCGTTATGCGTTATGGGCCATGCGTTATGCGTTATGCGTTATGCGTTATGCGTTATGCGTTATGCGTTATGCGTTATGCGTTATGCGTTATGCGTTATGCGTTATGCGTTATGCGTTATGCGTTATGCGTTATGCGTTATGCGATATGCCTTATGGTTTATACGTTATGCGTTATGCGTTATGAGTTTTGCGTTACGCGTTAAGCGTTATGCGTTATGCGTTATGCGTTATGCGTTATGCGTTATGCGTTATGCGTTATGCGTTATGCGTTATGCGTTATGCGTTATGCGTTATGCGTTATGCGTTATGCGTTATGCGTTATGCGTTATGCGTTATGCGTTATGCGTTATGCGTTATGCGTTATGCGTTATGCGTTATGCGTTATGCGTTATGCGTTATGCGTTGTGCGTTATGCGTTATGACTTTTGCATTATGCGTTATGCGTTATGCGTTATGGGCCATGCGTTATGCGTTATGCGTTATGCGTTATGCGTTATGCGTTATGCGTTATGCGTTATGCGTTATGCGTTATGCGTTATGCGTTATGCGTTATGCGTTATGCGTTATGCGTTATGCGTTATGCGTTATGCGTTATGCGTTATGCGTTATGCGTTATGCGTTATGCGTTATGCGTTATGCGTTATGCGTTATGCGTTATGCGTTATGCGTTATGCGTTATGCGTTATGCGTTATGCGTTATGCGTTATGCGTTATGCGTTATGCGTTATGCGTTATGCGTTATGCGTTGTGCGTTATGCGTTATGCGTTGTGCGTTATGCGTTATGACTTTTGCATTATGCGTTATGCGTTATGCGTTATGGGCCATGCGTTATGCGTTATGCGTTATGCGTTATGCGTTATGCGTTATGCGTTATGCGTTATGCGTTATGCGTTATGCGTTATGCGTTATGCGTTATGCGTTATGCGTTATGCGTTATGCGTTATGCGTTATGCGTTATGCGTTATGCGTTATGCGTTATGCGTTATGCGTTATGCGTTATGCGTTATGCGTTATGCGTTATGCGTTATGCGTTATGCGTTATGCGTTATGACTTTTGCATTATGCGTTGTGCGTTATGCGTTATGCGTTATGCGTTATGCGTTATGCGTTATGCGTTATGACTTTTGCATTATGCGTTGTGCGTTATGCGTTATGCGTTATGGGCTATGCGTTATGCGTTATGCGTTATGCGTTATGCGTTATGCGTTATGCGTTATCCGTTATGCGTTATGCGTTATGCGTTATGCGTTATGCGTTATGCGTTATGCGTTATGCGTTATGCGTTATGCGTTATGCGTTATGCGTTATGCGTTATGCGTTATGCGTTATGCGTTAAGCGTTATGCGTTATGCGTTATGCGTTATGCGTTATGCGTTATGCGTTATGCGTTATGACTTTTGCATTATGCGTTATGCGTTATGCGTTATGCGTTATGCGTTATGCGTTATGCGTTATGCGTTATGCGTTATGCGTTATGCGTTATGCGTTATGCGTTATGCGTTATGCGTTATGCGTTATGCGTTATGCGTTATGCGTTATGCGTTATGCGTTATGCGTTATGCGTTATGCGTTATGCGTTATGCGTTATGCGTTATGCGTTATGCGTTATGCGTTATGCGTTATGCGTTATGCGTTATGCGTTATGCGTTATGCGTTATGCGTTATGCGTTATGCGTTATGCGTTATGCGTTATGCGTTATGCGTTATGCGTTATGCGTTATGCGTTATGCGATATGCCTTATGGTTTATACGTTATGCGTTATGCGTTATGAGTTTTGCGTTACGCGTTAAGCGTTATGCGTAACGGGTTATGCGTTATGCGTTATGCGTTATGCGTTATGCGTTATGCGTTAAGCGTTATGCGTTATGCGTTATGCGTTATGCGTTATGCGTTATGCGTTATGCGTTATGCGTTATGCGTTATGCGTTATGCGTTATGCGTTAAGCGTAATGCGTTATGCGTTATGCATTATGCGTTATGCGTTATGCGTTATGCGTTATGCGTTATGCGTTATGCGTTATGCGTTATGCGTTATGCGTTATGCGTTATGCGTTATGCGTTATGCGTTATGCGTTATGCGTTATGCGTTATGCGTTATGCGTTATGCGTTATGCGTTATGCGTTATGCGTTATGCGTTATGCGTTATGCGTTATGCGTTATGCGTTATGCGTTATGCGTTATGCGTTATGCGTTATGCGTTATGCGTTATGCGTTATGCGTTATGCGTTATGCGTTATGCGTTATGCGTTATGCGTTATGCGTTATGCGTTATGCGTTATGCGTTATGCGTTATGACTTTTGCATTATGCGTTATGCGTTATGCGTTATGCGTTATGGGCTATGCGATATGCCTTATGGTTTATACGTTATGCGTTATGCGTTATGAGTTTTGCGTTACGCGTTAAGCGTTATGCGTTATGCGTTATGCGTTATGCGTTATGCGTTATGCGTTATGCGTTATGCGTTATGCGTTATGCGTTATGCGTTATGCGTTATGCGTTATGCGTTATGCGTTATGCGTTATGCGTTATGCGTTATGCGTTATGCGTTATGCGTTATGCGTTATGCGTTATGCGTTATGCGTTATGCGTTGTGCGTTATGCGTTATGACTTTTGCATTATGCGTTATGCGTTATGCGTTATGGGCCATGCGTTATGCGTTATGCGTTATGCGTTATGCGTTATGCGTTATGCGTTATGCGTTATGCGTTATGCGTTATGCGTTATGCGT